>NC_080170.1:118712165-118825728 GCF_950295315.1 Erinaceus europaeus
GATTCCTCTCCCCACCACCAAGTTCATGAGAGTAAATTTTTTTATCCTGCTGTGAACCTGGTAGATTTTTCTTTTAAAGTTTCTTCTTAGTTTTTTTTTTAAATTACTTTTTAATTTTTGTATTATGTAGTGACTACAGACAAATGAAGAGGAGAGTGGGAGATAGAGAGAGAAAGGGAGACACCTGCAGCCCTGCTTCACTGCTCATGGAGCTTTCCGCCTGCAGGTGGGGACTAGGAGCTTGAACCGGGGTCCTTGTGCACTGTAATGTGTGTGCTACTTCCCAGCCCAAATCAATTTACTTTTGATAGAGAGTAAAAGAAAGGGAGAGACTGAGAGAAGAGACACCTGCAGCACTAGTCCACCATGAAGCTTTTCCCCTGCAGGTGGGGATTAGGGCCTTGAGCGCAGAAACGTCTGTTTTTGTAGTATTTTTATTTATTTAATTATTTACTTTTGTCTCCAAGGTTATTAGTGCGTCTTGGTATCTGCATTTATGAATCCACTGCACCTGTGGCCATTTTTCTTTTTCTTTTTGGGTAGGACAGAGAGAAATTGATAGGTGGAGGGAGAGTTAGAGAGGGAGAGAGAAATATGGGCTCGCGCAGACCTGCTTCACTGCTTGTGAAACTTTCCTCCCTGCAGGAGGGGAGTTGGGAGCTCGAACCGGGATCTTGGTGCTTCATTTTTTGTGCACTTAACCCTATGTGCCACCGCCCGACCCCACTTTGAGCATCATCTCATCTCTCTGTTGGTCCTTTGGATCTCTTTAGTGAATATTTTGTCCATATCCTCTCCCCAATTTTGAATATTTTTCCTGTGATGAATTTAGTGAGCTCTTTGTATATTAACTTTTTGCTTGGTGTATGAGATAAAAAGTTCTCCTCCCATCCAATTAGGAGTCTTTCTGTTTGGGCGGCGGTTTCTTTTGCTGTGCAGAAGCTTTCGATTTGATGTGGTCCCCTAGGTTTGTTTTTATATTTGTTTTCCTTGCAAATGGACTTGAGTCATTAAAGATGGCTTTAGAACTGAGATGGAGAAGAGTGCTACCACTGTTTTCCTCTGAATATTTGATGGTTTCTGGCTTAACATCCAAATCCTGGATCCATTTGAAATTTATGATTGCGGGGTTTTTTCTCTTCTAGTCTGATAGCAGTTGCTTTATGTATTTTGAATCTCTGTTACTCTGTTTGTAAAATTTGAATAGTACTTTTCCTTGATGAATGGATTCTATTCTTTTTTTAATTTATTTTATTTATTTATTCCCTTTCGTTGCCCTTGTTTTACTGTTGTAGTTATTATTGTTGTCGTTGTTGTTGGATAGGACAGAGAGAAATGGAGAGAGGAGGGGAAGACAGAGAGAGGGAGAGAAAGATAGACACCTGCAGACCTGCTTCACCACTTGTGAAGCGACTCCCCTGCAGGTGGGGAGTGGGGGCTCGAACCGGGATCCTTACACTGGTCCTTTTGCGTTGCGCCACCTGCGCTTAACCTGCTGCGCTACAGCCCAACTCCCGGATTCTATTCTTGTTAGGAAAATTCTCTCTCTCTCTCTCTCTGTCTTCTGGTAATATTCCTTGTCTTTCTTCATACGTCGTATGATTTTTCTCACCCTTTCACTTGCAACCAATAGTTCCTCACCAGTCCTTGTGTTGGCTACTTTTCTGTATTTAGTTTTGCATAGTTTATAATCCCATGATACATAAATATTGTTTTTCTTTCAATTCTTTTTTTCCTTTTGAAGGTTTTTGAAAATAAGGTGAGAGTTTCTACAGTTCCCCACAGATATTAACATTTTCGGTGTTCTCACTTCCTTCCCCTGTACAGATCTCTGCTGTTTTCACCTGCTGTCAATTCCCTTTTTCCTGAAGAAGATCCTTCAGTATTCTTCTTAGTGCCTGTCTGCTATCAGTGAAACCTCTCTTTGTTTTCCCCTCCTCTCTCGATTTCTCTCTGTCTTATCCAACAACAATTACAACAATAACAACAACAATGATAGACAATAAGGGCAACAAAAGGGAAAAAATAGCCTCCAGGAGCAGTGGATTCGTAGTGCAGGCACTGAGCCCCACGATAACCCTGGAGGAAAAAAAAAATAGAAAAAATAAATAAAATGTGGTCCAGGAGGTGGCGCAGTGGATAAGGCATTGGAATCTCAAGCATGAGGTCCTGAGTCCAATTCCTGGCAGTACATGCACCAGAGATATGTCTGGTTCTTTCTCTCTCACCTATTTTTCTCGTTAGTAAATAAAATCTTAGAAAAAGAAAAATAAATAAAATAAAAACTTTTAAAAAGAGAGGGAGAAAGAGAGATACCTGCAGCACTGCTTCACCACTCTCAAAGCTTTCCCCCTACAGGTGGGGGTTGGGGGCTTGAACCTGGGTCTTTACACATTGTAACAAGCGCTCAACCTGGTGCACCACCACCTGGCCCCTCCAAACTATATATATATGAAGATTTTATTTAGTTATTAATGAGAAAGATAGGAGGAGAGAGAGAACCAGATATCATGCTGGTACATGTGCTGCGGGGGATTGAACTCAGGACCTTATGCTTGAGAATCCAGTGCTGTATCCATTGCGCCACCTCTGGGACCACCACACTACATTTCTTAATGTGAAAAAAAAAAAGTCTTCCAGAACCTTCTTCCCTCAGTCCTTTCTATTTCTTTTAGACGGAGCTGGAGTGTAAGTGAGCTTCTTCTGGACTAAGAGCTCTCTACCCACACTCTGGATAGACAAACTCCTTATAATGCAAGAATGATGGCAGGGAGCTGGAGAGCAGTGGAGCATGTGTTCAGGTAAAGTTCTGCGTGTGTCAGAGTACCTGTGACGCTGTAAACCGATTAGATTGTAAAAGGGATCTCAGGTCTATCTAATAAACGTGGGTCGGTGTTGTGACCCGGGAGGTGGTGCAGTAGATAAAGCATTGGACTTTCAGACATAAGGTCCGGAGTTTAGTCCCCACCATCACATGTGCTAAAGTAATACTCTGGTGTTTGCTCACTCTCTCAGTAACAAGTCAATCAGTAAATTAAAAACGCACACACATGGTATCCTGTGCAACATAACAGAGCTAAGCATATGCTCATTCCCTCCCAAGTGAAAGGAAGGATACAATTTCCTTTTTTTTTTTTTTAACTTGGTGCTGGCACTATTAATTCATTCCTCCTAAAGGCCATTTTTCTTAAAAAAATTTTTATTTAATTCCTTTTGTTGCCCTTGTTGTAGTTATTATTGTTGTTGATGTTGTCATTGTTGGATAGGACAGAGAGAAACGGAGAGAGGAGGGGGAAGACAGAGAGGGGGAGAGAAAGATAGACACCTGCAGACCTACTTCACCTCCTGTGAAGTGACTCCCCTGCAGGTGGGGAGCCAGGAGCTAGAACTGGGATCCTTACTCTGGGGTCCTTGCACTTTGCGCCACCTGTATTTAACCTGCTGTGCTACCGCCTGATTCCCTTTTTTGGTCATTTTATAGGCTAGGACAGAGAAAAGTTGAGAGGGGAGAGGGAAGTAAGGAGGGAGCGGGAAAGATGGACACCTGCAGACCTGCTTCACCAGTTGTGAGGTGACCTGCTGGTGAGGAGCCAGGGCTCAAACTGGGATCCTTATGCGGGTCCTTGTGCTCCCTACTATGTCCTCCAAGTCCTGTGAGCTACCCCAGACCGCTCCCCCTCTGGGGATTTACTTTTAGAAACCATCAGCTAGAAGGGGGGGCACTGACTCACTTGGTTGAGTGCACTTGTTACCATGCGCAAAGTCTCAGGTTCAAGCCAACAGTCCCCACCTGCTGGAGAGAGACATCGCGAGTGGAAGCAATGCTGCAAGTGTCTCTCTTTCTCCCTCACCATCTCCTCTTTTTCTCTTAATTTCTCTCTATCTCTATCCTAAATAAATAAAATACAGAGTGTACAGAAAAGATTGGAGGAGAGATACCTAGTTGTTAACTCTCGGTATCCCAGCATAGGCAAAAGAGCCTCAATGTGGGTGGAAGGGGAGGGGAGACAAAGAAAAAAAAATTTTTTTTCTTGCCCCCGGGGTTATTGCTGGGGCTCAGTGCCTGCACTATGAAGCCACTGCTCCTGGAGGCCATCCTTTCCTTTTTGTTGCCCTTGTTGTTTATCATTGTTGTTGTTTTTATTGTTGTTTTCGTTGTTCTTGTTGGATAGGACGGGGAAAAATAGAGAGAGGAAGGGAAGACAGAGAGGGAGAAAGACAGACACCTGCAGACCTGCTTCACCACTTGTGAAGCGACTCCCCTGCAGGTGGGGAGCCGGGGGCTCGAACCCGAATCCTTATGCCGGTCCTTGCGTTTTGCACCATTTTTGCTTAACAGTCTGCGCTACCACCCAGCTCCTGAATTTTTTTTTTAAAATTTAAAGTATCCTTAAAATGCATAGCTCATGTGTGTGCATTTACGTGAACTTCTATACTTATGTAAATGGACAAATCGATTAGAATATTTGCAAAGGGCTCCCCACCTCATAAAGACACAGGCCATTGGGGAAAACACAGCAGAACCTACATTGAAGCAAAAAGCAGGTAGATGAGTGATGGCTGAGTAAGTCAATCAGCCAGTCAGTCAAACAGTCAGTCATTCGGTAAACAGCCACAACACAAGCTCCATGACAAAAAGATTTACTGGGGCCGGGTGGTGACGCACCTGGTTGAGCGCACATGTTACAGTGCACAAGGATCCCAGTTCAAGGCCCTGGTCCCCACCTGCAGGGGGAAAGCTTTGCGAGTGGTGATGCAGGTCTGCAGGTGTCTCTCTAGCTCCCTCTTGATTTCCAGCTATATCTAACCAATAAATAAAGATAATAATAATTAAAAAGAAATTAAAAAAAAACTGTCTTGGTGCTGCCCCTTCCAGTTATAACCCTATCACCACATTCTATCTCTATTTACAAAAAAAAAAAAAAAAGAAAAGGAAAATAAAAAAAAGATTTACAGTAGTCGGGCGGTAGTACAGTGGGTTGGTGATATAGCGGGTTAAGCGCATGCGGCACAAAGCGCAAGGACCAGCCTAAGGATCCCGGTTCAAGCCCCCGGCTCCCCACCAGCAGGGGAGTCGCTTTACAAGTGGTAAAACAGGTCTTCAGGTGTCTGTCTTTCTCTCCCCCTCTCTGTCTTCCCCTCCTCTCTCCATTTCTCTCTGTCTTATCCAACAACATCAATAACCATAACAATGTTAACCAACAAGGGAAACAAAAGGGAAAAATAAATAAATAAATAAATAAAGCTTAAAAATAAACAACTTAAAAAAAGATTTACTTATATTCATGACAGAGAGTAAAGTACTGGTCAATGGGTATTTGATGGTGTTGCTGGGGCTTGAACCTGGGACCTCTGGGCCTCAGGCATGTATGTCAGGTATGATATCACCCCAGTAGGAGTCCCACTGTGCAGCTGGGGAAATAGTTCATCTGGCAGAGTGCAGGACTTGCATGCCTGTGGCTTCTGGTTCAGTCCCCAGCACCAGGACAATGTTCTGACCCCCCCCCCACTCTCTCATATGAGCGTCTCTTTCTTTTATATGTCAATCAAATTCAATAAGCCTTTTAAAAACAGGATGGGGTCGGATGTTGGTACATCTGCTTGACAGCACATGTTCCCATGCGCAAGGCACCAGGTTCAAACCCCATCTCCACTTACAGTAGGGGAGCTTCATGAACCCTGAAGCAGTGCTGCAGGTCTCTCTCTTTCCCACGCTATATTTCCCCTTTATCTCTCAATAAATAAATAGAAATTAAATAAGTTAAAAAAGTGGAAGTGCCACTTCAATCCTCAAAGCAAGAAATAAATAGCAGAAATCTTCAAACACTTAAGGTAGCAGGCGTCTCATTGTTCCCATATTAAGACTGATGCCAGGGCTGGGTGGTGGTGCACCTGGTTGAGGGCACATGTTACAATGTGCAAGGACCCAAGTTTGAGCCCCCAATCCCCATTTGCAGGGGGAAAATTTTGTGAGTGGTGAAGCAGGACCGCAGGTGTCTCTCTCCCTCTCTCTCTCCCATTGCCCTCTAGATTTCTGGCTGTCTCTATCCAATAAATAAATAAAGATAGTACAAAAAAAATTTTAAGGGAGTCGGGTGGTAGCGCAGCGGGTTAAGCACAGGTGGTGCAAAACGCAAGGACCAGCATAAGAATCCTGGTTCAAGCCCCCGACTCCCCACCTGTAGGGGAGTCGCTTCACAGGCGGTGAAGCAGGTCTGCAGGTGTTTATCTTTCTCTCCCCCTCTGCCTTCCCCTCCTCTCTCAATTTCTCTCTGTCCTATACAACAACAATGACATCAATCATAACTACAACAATAAAACAACAAGGGCAACAAAAGGGAATAAATAATAAATTTAAAAATATTTAAAAAATTTTAAAAATATATTTATTTTTCCAAAACGGTGGCCATCTCTGGGTTATGGTGCTTCTGGGGATTGAACTCAAGACTTCAGGCCATCCTTGAGTTTTTTTTTTTTTTTAATCCAGGCTCATAAATTGGGCTATAAGTGGCTGTGGGTTGGTGAACAGACAGCAGCTAAACGTGGCGGTAGGTAGACTGATAACCGTGAGGAAGGACAGGGAAAAAGCAGACGTGGAACTCACACGGGCAAAGCTCTCAGGCGACTGTGTTACAAGAAGCCAGTTTGTGGCCTCTGACGGAACGGAAGACATGGCTGGATGGCTGCGCTTTCGCCTGTTGTTTATGTAGAGCTGGGGATCTCGGGTGGAACCCAGGGTCTCACACGTGCAAGGAATGTGCCCTGCCATCGAGCTACCTTGCCAGCCTACTAGGCATTTCTCCTTCTTCTTCTTCTTCTTCTTCTTCTACTTCTTCTTCTTCTTCTTCTTCTTCTTCTTCTTCTTCTTCTTCTTCTTCTTCTTCTTCTTCTTCTTCTTCTTCTTCTTCTTCTCCTTCATCTTCTCCTCCTCTTCCTCCTTCTTCTTCTTCCTCCTCCTCCTCCTCTTCTTCTCCTTCTCCTTCTTCTCCTTCATCTTCTCCTCCTCCTCTTCCTCTTCTTCCTCCTTCTTCTTCCTCTTCCTCCTCCTCCTCCTCCTCTTCTCCTTCTCCTTCTCCTTCTTCTCCTTCATCTTCTCCTCCTCCTCCTTCTTCCTCCTCCTTCTTCTTCCTCTTCCTCCTCCTCCTCCTCCTCTTCTTCTCCTTCTCCTTCTTCTCCTTCATCTTCTCCTCCTCCTCTTCCTCCTTCTTCCTCCTCCTTCTTCTTCTTCTTCTTCCTCCTCCTCCTCCTCCTCTTCTTCTTCTTCTTTCCCCTTTGTTTCCTTCCTTCCTTCCTTCCTTCTTTTTTTTTTTTTAATTAATTTTATTGCCACCGGGGTTATTTCTGAGACTCAGTACCATAACTCTTAGTGGCTATTTTTTTCCATTTTCTTTTTATTTGACAGGACAGAGATAAATTGAAAAGGAAGGGTAGATATAGAGGGAGAGAGACACCTGCAGACCTGCTTCACTTCTCATGAAGTGTCTTCCCTGTCGGAGGGGAGCAGGGACTCGAACCTGAGTCCTTGAACATGGTAATATGTGTGCTTAACCAAGTGCATCACAGTCCTGGCCCCCAGGCCTTTAATTTTCTTTCTTTTCTCTTCTTCTTTCTTTCTTTCTTTTTTCTCTCCTCCTCTCTTTCTTTCTTTCTTTCTGTCTATTTTTTCCTCCGGGGTTATCGCTGAGGCTTGCTGCCTGTGCCACAAATCCGCTGCTCCTGGAGGCCATTCCCCCCTTTCATTTTTGTTGCCTTTGTTGTTGTTATTATTGTTATTGTTGCTATTGCTATTGTTGTTGGATAGGACAGAGAGAAATGGAGAGAGGAGGGGAAGACAGAAGAGGGGAGAGAAAGATAGACACCTGCAGACCTGCTCCACCGCCTGTGAAGCGACTCTCCTGCAAGGTGGGGAGCCAAGGGCTCGAACCGGTATCCTTATGCAGGTCCTTGTGCTTCATGCTATATGCACCTAACCCGTTGCGCTACTGCCTGGCCCCCCAGGCCTATATTTTTCCATATGGTGCTAGGGGAACCCAAAACCTCACTCATGAATAATACAACTAAGCCACCACCCAGCCTTAGTTTTAAATTTAGATTTACTTTTTTAATGTGTTTATTACACATGAAAGAGGATTTCACATGAGTCAGAGTGAAGGAGAGAGAGAGAAGCGAGAACAGGTGACAGAGAGGGGGAGACAAAGACAGACACCTGCAGACCTGCTTCACCGCCTATTAAGCGACTCCCCTGCAGGTGGGGAGCCAGGGGGCTCAAACTGGGATCCTTACACTGGTCCTTGCGCTTTGCGCCACGTGCGCTTGATCCACTGTGCTACTGCCTGACCCCTGACTTTGTGCTTTTTGTACAATGTTCTCTTTTTCTTTATTTATTTTTAGTCTCAGAGAGAGAAAGAGAGGGAGATTGAGACACCACAGCATTTCCTTCAATGAGGTGGAGGTCCAGGCTTGAACCTGGGTCCTGGACATGGCAAAGTAGCATACTATCCAAGTGAGTTATTTTGCTAGCCTTGTATTTTAGATCAAGGCTTGGCAAAGAGAATTTTTTTTTTTTTTACAAATAAAGTTTTATTGACACAGTCACACCCAGTAGTCTGCATCTGATCTATAGCAGCTTTCATGCTGCAGGTTGCAGAACTGTACTGTTGCTGCAGAGAGCACAGGGTTTGTGCTAGAGCATCTGTTAGGGTCACCTGGCCCATGACCACATGTTTGCTGACTCTTGTGCTAGGTACACATTTTTTTTTAATTTTTAAAAATTATTTATTTATTCCATTTTGTTGCCCTTGTTGTTTTATTGTTATAGTTATTATTGTTGTTATTGATGTTGTCATTGTAGGATAGGACAGAGAGAAATGGAGAGAGGGGGAGAGAAAGATAGACACCTGCAGACCTGCTTCACCACTTGTGTAGTGACTTCCCTGCAGGTGGGGAGCTGGGGGCTCGAACCGGGATTCTTGCCAGTCCTTGCGCTTTGAGCCACGTGCGCTTAACACACTGCGCTACCACCCGACTCCCTAGGTACAGAGTTTCTTTTCTTTCTTAACATTTATTTATTTGCACCAGAAAGAGAGAAAGGAGAGCCAAAACATCACTCTGGCACATGCAATGCTGGAGACTGAATTTGGAGCCTCATGTTTCCAAGTCCAGTGCTCTAGCCTCTACATCACTTCTTAAGCTACAAAACCAACTTTCCTTCCTTCCTTCCTTACCTCCCTTCCTCCCTTCTTCCTTCCTTCCATCCTTCCTTCCTTCCTTCCTTCCTTCCTTCCTTCCTTCCTTCCTTCCTTTTGTTCTTTATCTCTTTCTTTCTTCCTCTCTTTCTTTCTTTTTAAAAATATACTTATTTATTACTGGATAGAGACAGAGAGAAATTAAGAGAAGAGAGAGAGAGGAAAAGAGGCAGAGAGACACCTGCAACCCTGCTTCACCACTTGTGAAGCTTTGCCCCTGCAGGTGGGGACCAGGGGCTTGAACCTGGGTCCATGTGCACTGTAATGTGTGTGCTTAACCAGATGTGCCACTGCCTGGCGCCCAGAAACTTTCTTTTAAAAAAATATTTATTTATTTATTTGAAAGAAGAGAGGACCAGAACATCTCTATGGCCCATGAAATGCCAAGGGTTGAACTCAGAACCTCATGTGTGAGAGTCCAACACTTTATCCACTATGCCACCTCCTGGGCCACTAGCTACAAATTTTCTAGAGGCATGCTTGCAACAGAGAGGAAATCTAAGCTTCTTCAAAGGAAAGAGAAGAGCCCTGTGCTTTGTGTTCTTATTTATTGATTTATTTTAGTTAGACTCATATTTACTTGAATCAGAATCTCAGAATCCACAGTGTTTGCAGTGACACTCGTGTTATCTCCAGGACATGGTTTGGGGAGGCATTTGTGTTCTTTCTTCCTTTTTTGGTCCCCCTGTATTTATTTATTTATTTATTTATTTATTTATTTATAGGGGGACTAATGATTTACAGTCGACAATAAAATACAATAGTTTGTACATGCATAACATTTCCACATAACAATACAACACTGCTCCACTGTTCTTGAAGCTCCCCCTCCCAACCCCTGCAGGTGAGGACCAGAGGCTTGAACCCTGGTCCTAGTGTTGCATCATGTGCGTTCTACCAGGTGCACCATTGGGATGCATTGGATCGACCTTCTCGTGGTGCATCCCGTGAGTACCCATTTATTGGGGAAACTGACGATCCTTCCTAGCCGACTGAATCCACATGGATCCCACTCACTTTCAAAGCCAGCAACAAGCAGCTCCTGACAGCTTTCAACCTGACCTGTTGACTGGCTACGGAAGAAGGGCAAACGCTAGAAGAAGAAGAAGGTGCACCATCTCCTGGCCCCCTTTGTAGGCAGGCAAAGCCTAATTGGCTGGCAAAGGCCAATGGCTCCTGTGAAGCTTCTCACCCGCTCCCACTCCCCCTATGGCACAAACTAGGGGGTCAACTGTCATTGTCATTAGTCATCTGTTCTTATCACATCAAGGGCCAAGAAGCATGTGACCAGCTTCTCCTGTATTTAAGGAAACTCAGTCCCTCCCCAAACAGACTCTCCCTGGAGATCAAAGGAGTGATTCATCTCCCCCTGAGTCCAAATCAAAGCCCAAGTCCCCAGGGACCTAGGTTTTGTGCTGCTCCCTGTCCGCTGCCCCCCACCCTGTCCCCACCCTATCCCCACCCTGTCCTCGCAGCTCCCTCCTGGAGCAGAGTGAGCTAGCGCACTTCCCAAGCTTGGTCCTGGGTTAGCCAGTCAGCCCTGCACTCCTTCAAGACAACGTGTCCTCCCTCTCCAGGCTCGGATATTTGTCTTCTGACTTTATGGACCAAATCAAATATGTTTCATTTATCCTCTGGGAAAAAAAAATGATGAGCATGCAGCTGAATGCTAAGTGTCTGCTGTGTATGTGTGTGTGTATGTTTAATTTTTGCCACCAAAAATCACTGGGGTTCCTTCCTACACAACAAATACATCATTCCCTTAGGCCATTCCTCTTCCCTTCCCCCTTTTAAATTTTATTTTATTTATATTTATTTATTGGATAGAGACAGAGAGAAATTGAGAGGGAAGAAAGAGAGAGGTAGAGACACCTGCAGCACTGTTTTATCCCTTGGGAAGCTTTCTCCCTGTAGGTGGGGGCCAGGGGCTTGAACCCTTGTCCTTGTGTGATATAAAGTGTGAGTTCATCCAGGTTTAACACCACCCAGCCTTTCCCCCTTTTTGAGATATTTCTTGGGGTTGGGTGTTGGCATAACTGGTTGCTGAGTGTTCATGTTACCATGTGCAACGACCTGTTCAAGCCCCTAGTCCCCATCCGCAGGGGGAAGCTTCACAAGCAGTGAAACAGTGCTGCAGGTGTTTATCTTTCTCCCTCCCTGTCTTCCCTTTCCATCTCAGTTTCTCTGTCTCTATTCAATAAATAAATAAATGTATGCCATGCTAGCACCGCTGGAGAGAGAGAAACTCTGGAACACGTGGCTGAGTGAGAACACAATGCAATTTTTTACTTATCAGAGAAAAATGCCTTTTATACCTTCTGAAGCGGAAGTGGCAGGTCGGAAGAGGAAATGGGTAGGAGAGTGGGTGGAGAGAAGAAAAAGAGCGCGGAGATAGTAAGCTTCCATCTAACCAGTGGGGATTAAACCAATGCCTGGCAGGCAGGGCGGGTCTCAGGCAAAACAGTGATTATGTAAATAGACCACAGCATCAAGCAATGCAAGGGAACCTGGAGTGATGACCAACATGGATATAAACAGAAGGGATCTTAGAAGCAGAATTAGCCAATGGAGAAATGATGACCAACAAATATAGATACACATTTCTTTTTTTTTTTTTTTGCAGGGAGAGAGAGAGAGGGAGAGGGAGAGGGAGAGAGAGAGACAGATATCTGTAGCACTGCTTCACCACTGCTGATGCATTGGGATGCATTGGATCGACCTTCTCGTGGTGCATCCCGTGAGTACCCATTCATTGGGGAAACTGACGATCCTTCCTAGCCAACTGAATCCACATGGATCCCAGTCACTTTCAAAGCCAGCAACAAGCAGCTCCTGACAGCTTTCAACCTGACCTGTTGACTGGCTACGGAAGAAGGGCAAATGCTAGAAGAAGAAGAACCACTGCTGAAGCTTTACCCCTACAGATGTGAGTGGGGGTCTTGAACCTGAGCCTTCAAGCATGGTAATATGTATGCTGTACTAGGTGAGCCACCAACTGTCCCTTCTTGGTGTGTGTGTGTGTGTGTGTGTGTGTGTGTGTGTTTGTTTTCTTTCTTTCAGATAGAGACAGAGAAGCAAAGAAGCAAAGACAAGGAGGGAGGGGAAGACACATACACACACACACACACACACACACACACACACACACACACACTCACATCAGCACCAAAGATTCCTTCAGTGGAGTGGGGGGCCAGGATCAATCCTGGCTTGCGCACATGACATAGCAGTGAGTTATTTCGCTAAGCTCTGGTGTATTTTAAAAAATATTTTTAATTTTATTTATTTAATTCGATAGGACAGAGAAAAACTGAGAAGGAATGGGGAGATAACTAACTAAAACCCCCCTTTTTAAGTTAAATAACAACAGAGAAATACAGAGATATACCTGCAGCACCACTTCATAGTTTGTGAAGCTTTTCCCCTGCTGGGGGCTTGAACCCGGATCTTTACACACCATAATGTGTGCTCAGCCAGGTGCTCCACCAGCCCAGCCCTTCCTTGGTGTATTTTTTTAAATTTATTTTTTATTTAAGAAAGGATAAATTAACAAAACCATAGGGTAGGAGGGGTACAACTCTACACAATTCCCACCACCCAATCTCCATATCCCATCCCCTCCCCTGATAGCTTTCCCATTCTCTATCCCTCTGGGAGTATGGACCCAGGGTCATTGTGGGTTGCAGAAGGTGGAAGGTCTGGCTTCTGTAATTGCTTCCCTGCTGAACATGGGCGTTGACTGGTCGGTCCATACTCCCAGTCTGCCTCTCTCTTTCCCTAGTAAGGTGGGTCTCTGGGGAAGCTGAGCTCCAGGACGCATTGGTGGGGTCTTATAAAAAGGAAACATTTACAAAACCATAGGATAAGAGGGGTACAGCTTCGCACAATTCCCACCATCAAACCTCCATATCCCATCCCACCCCCTGATAGCTTTCCTATTCTTTTTTTAATTAATTAATTTCCTTTTGTTGCCCTTGTTGTTTTATTGTTGTAGTTATTGTTGTTGTTGTTGTTGTTGTTGGACAGGACAGAGAGAAATGGAGAAAGGAGGGGAAGACAGAGAGGGGGAGAGAAAGATAGACACCTGCAGACCTGCTTCACCACCTGTGACTCCCCTGCAGGTGGGGAGCAGGGGGGTGGGGTGGGGGCTCCAACCGGGATCCTCAGGCCAGTCCGTGTGCTTACCCCACTGCACTACCACCCGACTCCCAGCTTTCCTATTCTTTAACCCTCTGGGAGTATGGACCCAAGGTCATTATGGGATGCAGAAGGTGGAAGGTCTGGCTTCTGTAATTGCTTCCCCGCTGAACATGGGTGTTGACAGGTCAATCCGTACTCCCAGCCTGTCTCTGTCTTTCCTTAGTGGGTCAGGGCTCTGGGAAAGCAGGGGTCCAGGATACATTGCTGGGGTTGTCTGTCCAGGGAAGTCTGATCGGCATTATGCTAGAATCTGGAATCTGGTGGTTGACAAGAGAGTTAACATAAAGCCAAACAAATTGTTGACCAGTCATGAACCTAAGGGCTGGAATAGTGCAGATGAAGAGTTGAGCGAGGAGTCCTCCATTTTGAAGATAGCTAGTAGGCATATTTTAGTTAAATTCCAAAGGGCCTGTGGCTATACTAGTTTTTTTTTTTTTCCTTTTTCTTTTTGCCCCTGAGTTTGAAGTCTGATATGCCAGTGGATCCAAGTTATTGTCTGGGGAGATGATGTCATGGCTGGAAAAAGGACCAGAAAGCTGGGATCAGGGAAGAGGGGTTTAAGTCTTGTTGACTGTGAACCCCATCAATTTGATGTGATCTGCGGCCCATAATTAGCTTAGGAGCTTATGTGACCTCTGCATCCCTGTAGATCTGAGCTCACATTCTGTGGTCATGAGTAGGAACATTCCATGCTGCCCCAATATTGACCCATCTTCCTCAAGTGTAGCATAGAGTATGCTGTCCATCCTCCCTTCGGAGGATGGAATATTCTCTACCATTGTTGATCCAAGTTGGGGGTAAGGTCCTATGGGGGGCCCACAAAGGGGTCTATTGTTTTGTTCCTGATAGAAATGACCGGTAACAATGGAGAGAGGGATTTATTTAAGGTCTAGGCCCATCATGTCAGTTTGGGAATCTCAGGACTCCCCGATTAAGGCCCCAGATGATGGGGTGGCCTGATAGTGACTAAAGAGTCATCGTTGAAGTATGCCAGTCTCTTGCCCGTATTCAGCATTTGTAGTCCTTGCTTTGCTAAGGTTATCTTTGGAGTGAGTGAGAGAACTGTAATAGGAAGTAGATGAGGAAGGTATGTAACTCTAAGTAGACACTATTTCATTATGAACTTTATACTGACTCACTACAGACTATTGTGTACTTTTGCTTTCAGGTATATATTTTGCCCCAATTTATGGATACATGTGAACATATGCTCTATCTCACGGGACCTGGTCTATATCTAGGTTTTGGGACTTTGTTAGGAAGTGAACCTCCTGGAATTGAATTAGAGAATCCTATGAAAGTAAAGGTCTCACTCAAGTAATGAGAGTGAAGTGTTGACATTCCATGCCTACGTGTCTGGACACAGTCTGAAGTGAAGCTTGCTGAGGTGGTACTTATTGCATTGACTAGGTTGGGATCAGTGGATGCAATATCATTTGGTATGAATTGAGAGAAGCATGCAGGAAAGTGAGCCCCACCCTAGAGGTTCCAGGACTGGGGAAATATAGGCTCTATAGAGGAAATGTGAGGTTCCTGCTGTCTTAGGATTTAAGAAGACAATAATTATTGCTATAATCACATTATTTGGTAATTGGGTTAACCTTGAAATATCCTTTTGTTAGGATTTGCTGTATCATACACAACATCACCATAATTTATGTCCTTTGACATTATTGTATATAGCTGTGCCACCAGTTGCTTCTGTTCTCCCTTGTCTAAGCTTTTTTTTTTTTTTGGATTAAAAATTTTTTTTTTTTACTTAAGAAAGGAGACATTAACAAAACCATAGAATCAGAGGGGTACAATTCCACACAATTCCCATAACCCGATCTCCATATCCCATCCCCTCCTCTGATAGCCTTCCCATTCTCTATCTCTCTGGGAGTATGGATCCAGGGTCATTGTGGGTTGCAGAGGGTGGAAGGTCTGGCTTCTGTAATTGCTTCCCTGCTGAACATGGGTGTTGACTTGTCGATCCATACTCCCAGCCTGCCTCTCTCTTCCCCTAGTAGGGTGGGGCTCTGAGGAAGTGGAGCTCCAGTACACATTGATGGAGCTCCAGTACACATTGATGCTGTCCAGGGAAGTCTGGTCAGCATCATGCTAGCATCCGGAACCTGGTGGCTGAAAAGAGAGTTAACATACAAAGCCAAACAAATTGTTGAACAATCATGGACCTAAAGACTGGAATAGTGCAGATGAAGTGTTGGGGGGTATTCCCTGCATGCTCTTGTGTACTTCTGTTTTCAGGTATATATTTTTCCCCTAGTTTATGGGCACGGGTGAACCTATGCTCTATCTCAGGGGACCTGGACTATATCTAGGTTTGGGGACTTTATTGGGGAGTGGAACACCTGGAATGGAATTAGAGAATACTATGAAAGGAAAGTTCTCACCCTAGTGATGAAGCTGAAGGGTTGTCATTCCACACCTGAAGTCTCTGGTCACAGTCTGAAGTGAAGCATGCTGGGGTGGCACTCGTTGCGTTGATTAGGTTGTGATCCGCGGATGCAATATTATTTGATTTGAATTGAGAGCAGCATGCAGAAAAGTGGGCCCCACCCTACGGTTCCAGGACTGGGGGAAATATAGGCTCTATAGTGTAAATGTGAGGTTCCTGTTGTTGTCTAAGCTTTTAAGAGAGTCAACATATCAAAGACTCAGCCAATGTATTAAAAAGATTCACTCTGTGCTTTAAAAACTTTGAGACATTAGATCAATTTTTTCCCTCTCATATTAATTAAATAATGATTTATATGACTACAAATTAGTAGGAATGTACATAAACACCATTCCCACCATCAAAAGACTGTGTTCCATTCCATCCCCCACCCCCCTCCTGTGAAGCCGAACATCCACCCTCACCCTCACCCCAGGGTTTTTAATTTGGTGCCCTGCTCAAAATTTAGTCAAATCCTGCTTTTAGTTTTCCTTTCTGTTATTCTTTCTCAGCTTCTGTTGATGAATGGGATCATCCCATACTCATCTTTATCTTTCTGACTTAGCTCACTTAACATAATTCCTCCTAGCTCCATCCAAGATGGGTCAGAGAAAGTGGGTTCATTGTTCTTAATAGCTGCATAGACTGTTTTCTTTCTTCAGAGGATTCAACTTTCTCTGCAGTGTTGTTTGTAGGTGGGCAAACCTTACCAAGTTTCTGTTCCTCAAATCAGTTTCTTATTATACACCAGGCAGACCTGTGGTAAGCTCTGCTTTGTTCATTGGCCAAACCTTTATCAATCTTTTAAAATAATATTTATTTATTAATGAGAGAAAGGGAGAGAGAATCAGAGTGTCACTCTGGTACATGCGATGTCTAGATTGGAACTTGGGACCTCATGTTTGTGAGTCCAGTACTCTGTCCACTGTACCACCAACCAGGCCACCAGAAATCTTTGCTTAGAGATAACATAACATGAAGTTGTCAGAAGGGAACTGAGGGTTGTCACAGCCCGGGATAAAGTCCCAAACCCTGACACTATACACCTATGAGGTGACCAGTGCCTCATCACTGTTTCTGGGGTTTTGCATCTGTTAAGTGATCATGGTGGCAGCAGGAGGAAGGGGCTTCCTCTCCTAAGACGTTCCCCCCACCCCACCCCACCCCTGTAAATACTTGTCTCCAGGGTTGTTGCTGGGGCTCGGTGCCAGTACTATGCATCCACTGCTCCTGGAGGCCATTTCTTCCCCTCTTTCTTTCTTTCTTTCTTTCTTTCTTTCTTTCTTTCTTTCTTTCTTTCTTCTTTTTTTTTGATAGGACAGAGATAAATTGAGAAGGGAGGGGAAGACAGAGAGGGGGAGAGAAAGAGAGACACCTGCAGACCTGTTTCACCTCTTGTGAAGCAACTCCCCTGCAGGTGGGGAACTGGGGGCTTGAACCAAGATCCCTGTGCAGGTCCTTATGCTTTGTACTATGTGAGCTTCCACTTGGTGCCCCCTACTCCCAAGAGTCTTTTTTACCCTGTCATTGAAGTTTTACCGCTCCAGGACGATTTTTCCCCCCAGACAGAGACAGAAACAAGGAACAGAGACAGAGAGAAAAATGCTGCAGCATTAAAGTTTCCTTCAGTGGTTGGGAGCTGTACCTGAAACCGGCTGTGTTCATGACAAAGCAGATACACTCTCCAGGTGAGTGGCAGAGAGTCTAGAGCAGAGCCAAGCCCCTGTTTAGTGGTGTGGGGGGACTTTCCCTTCTCTCTTAGCTTCTCTCTGAGCTTCTGAGTTTCCTACAGATAACATCTGTTCACCCTTTTCACTCTTTGAGCCACATGCAAATGTTCCCTCTTCCCCCTGTGCTGTATCTCCTGAGGGCAGAGTGGATTGGTGCTCCAGGTCTCTCTCTCTCTCCCTCTCTATTTCCCCCTTCTCTCTTGATTTCTTTGTCTCTGTCCAATAGATAAATTAAATATTTTAAATGAATCAGAGTGGTCTTTAACCCTTGTGAAATGCTCTTAGGATGGAAATTCCACCTGAGGACCATCCAGAATTTTAGGATGGTTTGATCTGCCACAATTGATAACATCTCCCTTTATTTAAAAAGTGTTATTAATTTACATGTGCATTTATTTACTTTGTAAAATTGTTAAATGACAGCTGGGCAGACAGCATAATGGTTCTGCTTGCAGGTGAGGACTTGGGGCTTGAAAGCTGGGTCCTTGTGCGTGGTAACAAGTGTACTCAACAAGGTGTGCTACAACCTAGCCACTGATTTACTACAACCCAGCCCCTGATTTAGTATTCTTTTCTTTCCCTTCCAGGCTTATCTCTGGGGCTCAGTGCTAGCACTATGAATCCACTGCTCCTGGAGGCTATTTTTTCCATTTTATTGGATAGGATAGAGAGAAATTGAGAGAGGAGAGGAAGATAGAGAGGGGGAGAGAAAGAGAGACACCTGCAGACTTGCTTCACCGCTTGTGAAGTGACCCTCTCCAGGTGGAGAGCTGGGGACTCGAACTGGGATCCTTGCACTTTGTACTATGTGAGCTTAATCCAGTGTGCTACCACCTGACCTTGATTCAGTATTCCTATGTAGGCCAGCTGAAAAAATATATCTATCAAGACTCAGCTAGTGGATAAACCCACTCTGGACAGCAGAGGGCTCCCATGCACACAGTTAAAAATCATAATAGCAGCAGCCCAGGCTGGAGAAGTGTATAACATCACCTGTGTGGTTCTGTGGTGTGAGTGCCGACAGGTGTAACCACCCAGCTTCCAGCCAACCACCTGCCCTGCCTTTATCCGTCCCACTTTTATTCCAAGGAGTAGAGACATGATGGGGATGGCCACTGGGAAAGTGGGGAAGCTATCCTCAAGGGAGATACGCATGCCAAGTTGTCGGGTTGTGTCGCAGGGGAGAGAGAAGAGACCGCAGCGGAGTGGGAACACGAATCTTTATTCACGCAGGCACCCCAGAAATGGGCGAGAGCAGAGTGGTTTAGGCCACACGGAGCTAGCAAAATGACCACCTCCCACTATGCCTAGCAGCCCTTCTCTGGGTCAGGTCGCAGAGGAGAACAAAAGGGCAAGAGAGTGAACCCCTAACAGTGGGTTTTATAGGGTAAAAACCAGAAGTGGCGAGTCAGGACAGGATTGGCTAGGAAAGGGGGTGGAGAGAGGCAAAAGCCATGCTGGGAAGGTGGAAGCGTCCTAGCAACTGTTGCAATTTTTTTTTGTAAAATATTTATGTACTTATTTATTCCATTTTGTTGCCCTTGTTGTGTTTTTTTTATTGTTGTAGTTATTATTGTCGTCGTTGCTAGATAGGACAGAGAGAAATGGAGAGAGGAGGGGAAGACAGACACCTGCAGACCTGCTTCACTGCTTATGAAGTGACTCCCCTGCAGGTGGGGAACCGGGGCTCGAACCGGGATCCTTACACCGGTCCTTGTGCTTTGTGCCACCTGCGCTTAACCTGCTGCGCTACCGCCCAACTCCCTGTTGTTGGTTTTAACTAAGCTAGCGATACCCTGAGGGGATAACGTGGTGGATATCTGTAAATAAAACTTGCATGGAAATATAATGTTTTGTGGGTCCCGCCAATGTTCTACCACATCTGCACAATTTCCCAACACCAAGTATTATTACTAATCAGCACAACAGGAGCAGTGATGGCAGGGAGAAGTGTGGAGGAAGTGTGAGCGGGCAGTGAGCCCAGGCTGGCAGAAGATGTGCGTCACCATCACCACCACCATTCCCATCTCCACTACCTTCACCACAGTCACCATCACCACCACCATCATGACCACAATCACCACCACCATCAGCACGTGCAGCTCCACCACTGTCACCATCACCATCACCATCACCACCACATCCACTGCCATCACCATCACCACCACATCCACTGTACCACCGTATCTAACTCTGCCATCATCACCTGTTAGAGAACGTTTGAACGTCGGGCTCGGCAAGAGTAAGGAGGAACAGGGTGAAGAAAAGAGCAAACTGTTTTCTCTCCATCCTGTTTGCGTGCAAGGAATCTAAAGTCAAGCCGCTCTTGCTTTTGTGTTGTTCCTAGACAGTCCCTAAATTGTAGTCACAAAATCATCTGCTTCCTGCGTCCCTGAGCAAAACAGCACATTCCTGGAATAGAAGCGTTTGAAGCCTCACGCAACCACCACGATCCCCGTCACACGTCCTTGATTGTACAGCCAATAAATAGGCGCGGATGGCAGTGTCCTGGGCTGCTGTCTCACTAGTAGGTTGTAGACCCTGACACCCAGCTTACACTCTCTCTTTTGTGTCTTGGTGCCTTTCTTTTTTTCTCAGTCGCAGTCTCTCTCTCCAGGCCTCCTTCACGCTTGCAGAGCCGGATATCCCAACAGCCATCTCGACATCATTATCACCTCCACTTGCACCAGGACCACCATCACCAACACCACCACTCTCATCATCATCATCATCTATAGAAATCCAGCTTCGGAGGTGCCGTGATCACTTTCAACTCTGCCTTGGGACCCCGCCAGGCCCGGGTGCAGGTGCAGCTCTGTCTGTGGGGCCCCGGGGCCAGGTATGGGTGGAGCTAGATCTCAGGTGCTGCCTTCATGGGAGCTGGGTGCAGACAGATGGTGCTAGAGCGTCTGATACCCACCCTTAGGGGCCATGCCTTCCTGGGAGGCAGCTTGCGGTGCTGTGTCACCCCCTACGCTGCCTGCCTGTGTCCCGACACTACTGGCTGGGAACTCCTGGGCCCCTCTAGGCCCGTGGCCACTGCTGCTGTGGTCATTGGGTGTGTGGGGGGTGGCCTTTCCACTAAGCTCTATGAATTGTGACTATAGTCCCCATGTTCCAGCAACTCTGCTGTCCTGTCCCAGCTTCCCTCCTCAGTCCTCAGAAGGTCCTAGAACAGACACTTGACGTTTCTCTCCTTCCTTTTCCCTTAGTAAACCCAACCACAGATAAGGTTGCTGATTATTTACCTCACCAGAGGGCAGCCCATGGATGGGAACTATGGCTGAAGTGAAGAAAGGCAAGAGTGTCTTTTCAGTCCTGGAACACTGGAGCTGCCTGTGTATATACATCCCTCCAAAGACACCACCAGTCCTGCTTTTTATATCTGCTAAGCGGCCCTCGTTTGCTCTGTCACAGTGAGCAAGATGCTCTTCTTCAGTAAAATACATATGGTTTTGAATATTTGAGCCCAGTGTTTTCTTTTTTGATCCAAATTATGAAATGTTTTGCAAAAAATGTGAGAAAATGGAACTTGATGTAAGTGAATTCATGAATACATATACATTCACATATAGATATACATATATAATCTCTGGCTAAAGAAACTTTTCATGTTAGTCTTCAGTCATAGCTAAGCGATGTCCCCTTTATACTTCTTCTTCTTCTTCTCCTTCTCCTTCTTCTTCTCCTCCTTCTCCTTCTCCTCCTCCTCCTTCTTCTTCTCCTCCTCCTTCTTCATCTTCTTCTTCTTTTTTTTTTTTTTTTAAGATTTCTTTGTTTATAAGGAAAGGAGAAAGAGGGAGGAGGAAGAACGTGAGCATGACTGTGGCATATACATTTGCTGGGGGTGGAACTCAGGACCTTATGCTTGAGAGTCCAGCACTTTGTTCAATACCACCTCCCAGGTCATTATATTTTTCCTTATTTTTAAATATTTTATTGGAGGAGTGGATGCAACCTCTCACCTGCCATTTTAGGTGTATAGGCTTCCACAAGGTACTCACTTCCCCAAATCAGGTCCTTTCCTCCATCTTACACCAGGAGAGAGAGAGAGAGAGAGAGAGAGAGAGAGAGAGAGAGAGGTTCCAGAGCATTACTCAACTCTGGCTTCTGGTGGTGCTGAGGATTGAACCTGAGACCTCAGAGCCTCAGACATGGAAGTCTTTTTCAGAACCATTGTGCTGTCTCCCCAGCCCATGCCTATCATTTCTCCTACATTAATCTTCTGCCTTTTCCAATCAAGAGACGTGGTTTTTGACCTTCAGAAGGCATTTACTTCTCCTGCTTAACGAAGCAGATCTTTCCCCCCCCCTTCTCTTTCTCTGTCCTAAAAGGAATTACAATAATTGGATAGCAAGCTCACATGGTTGTGCTGCCTTTGCTGCCCGAGGCACAACATGCATGTAAATAAACGGGCTTGGCAGACAATCCAGGTGCTGAGGTGTTCAGAAGATCCAGTAGGTTAACGGGAGTTCAGAAAAGAGATCAGCTCTAATGTGGGGAGATGGAGGCATTGGAGCAGAGAATATCTCACTGAGCACCCAGCCAGCTGAGAGGGAGCCTCTTCTAGGACTAGGGCACTGCTTCCAAGGCCGTGCTGTGAGCAGATGTGATTACTGGAGGGTGTTTTTCTTTGGCATGTCTAGGAAAATGTGTGGTGTGTCTGCACCACAAGAGGCAATCCTTTGTGTCAACACGAAGGCCACCAAGTCCCTTCCCCTAAACTTGCTGTGGCCCTCAGCCGGTAGACACTGCTTTCCCTTTCGCCTAAGTATGAGGGAGGCCAGTTGTCCTGCTTTGCCTGGGACGGAGGGTTTCCAGTGTCAGGACAGATGTGGGCAGCTCTGATGTCTCGAGCTGGGTGGGGGGTGAGGGGTGAGGGTGGCCATAGTCTAGACCTTCCCTGTCTGCCCCTGTGGAGCCCTGGGGTAGGTACCAGAAGCCATCAGAAATCTTGTCTGCATGAGAGTTCCGAACGTCTTTGGAGAGATGACAGATCTCTGGGAGTTATGACTGAGACTCAGATTACATAGTTGTTACACAGTTGAGCAATCTGCTCTTCCCTTCCTCCCTTTCTTCTTTCCTTCCTCTCTCTCTCTCTCTCTCTCTCTCTCTCTCTCTCTCTCAATAGATGCCACAGCATTGAAACTTCCTTCAGTGCAGTAAGGGCCTTGAACTTGGGTCATATGCATGGCAAAGCAGGACACCAGGCAGGTGAGCTATTTCAACATCATTTTGTTTTCAGAACAATGCTTTCTCCTCATGGGAAGTCCAGGTGGATGTGTCTGATCTTCGGAATCCAGGGTTCCAGGGGGCAGGGGAAGAAAGCAGTTTTGGATTTTCTGCAGCCATGGGGTGGCGTGTCTGCCTTTGCATCTCTCAGAGGCTCACCGTGTGCGAGAGGGAGAGTTGGCAGTGATTCTTTGAGGGTGACCCCTTTGGGGGCAGGGTAGCAGTATCTACTCGAATTTATCGACAGCTTTTATAACAGAAGGCGACTGCCAAAGTTGCATTGGAAACATGCTTTCTGCACCTGGTCATGGGTAACCCACAGTCTCATGAGCTCTGAGTCCAGCTTGGAGTTCGAGGTCTCTGGGCCAATCAGTTCAGGCGGTGGTACAATGACTAAAGAGTTGGACTCTCAAGCATGAGGTCCTGAGTTAATTCCTGGCAGCACATGGACCAGAGTTGTGCTCTGGTTCTCTTTCTCCCCTCTTATCTCTCTCATCAATAGTAAATAAATAGGGGGCCAGGAGGTAGTGGGTTAAACACACACAGTACTAAGCGCAAGGACTCATGTAAGGATCCCGGCTTGAGTCCCTGGTTCCCCACCTGCAGGGGGTCGCTTTGCAAGCGGTGAAGCAGGTCTGCAGGTGTCTCTCTTTCTCTCTCCCTCTCTGTCTCCCCCTCATCTCTCCATTTCTCTCTTTCTTATCCAATACAATGGAAAAAAATGACTGCCAGGAGCAATGGACTTGTAGTGCCAGCACCAAGCCCCAGCAGTAACCCTGGAGATAAAATAATAATATTTTTAAATAATTTAATAATTAAAAAGATGTTTTTTTAACCAGAGCACTGCTCAGCTCTGGCTTATGGTGGTGCAGGGGATTGAACCTAGGACTTTGGAGCCTCAGGCATGAGAGTCTCTTTGCATAACCTATATTTTGCATTATGCTATCTACTCTCCACCCAAAATAATAATCTCTGGACCAGGCCCATCTTTTCCGTAATAATCTCATTTTGAGGTTTCTTCTGTAACCCAAATGGAGTAATTAGCACCTATGAAGTTGCGGGAGAATGGGAGGGAAAAAAAGCAGTGAAAATGCTAGTCTCTTTTTGCAGCTCTATCTGTGCCTGTCCGGGAAGGAAATGAGGGGGTGGAGCTGGGGACATGGCTCATCTGGATAGGGCGCTGCTTTGCCACGCCTCTGACACACTGGTGGAGGAAGCTTGGAAGTTGTGGTGATTTTCCCGTTTCTCTTTCTCTATCTCTCTTATTGGGAAAAGTCTGTATAGAGCAGTAAACTCTAGTGGTGAGAGAAGGAAAGAAAAGAAGGAAGAAAGAAAGGAAGAAAGAAAAATACAACAGTGAATGAAGGAAGATAGAGCTCCTATCTCTCTTTTCCTTCCTTCCTTTCTTTTTTTTTTAATTTTTAAAATATATTTCTTTATTTATTCCCTTTTGTCGCCCATGTTGTTTTATTGTTGTAGTTATTATTGAGGTCATTGTTGGATAGGACAGAGAGAAATGGAGAGAGGAGGGGAAGACAGAGAGGGGAAGAGAAAGACAGACACCTGCAGACCTGCTTCACCGCCTGTGAAGCGACTCCCCTGCAGGTGGGGAGCCGGAGACTCGAACCGGGATCCTTTCGCTGGCCCTTGCGCTTTGCGTCATGTGCTAAGGACTTAACCCACTGCGCCACCGCCTGACCCCCTTCTTCCTTCTTTCTATCTTTTTTTATTTTTCTTTTTTTAAAAAAGATTTTATTTATTTTATTAATGAGAAAGATAGGAGGAGAGAGAGAAAGAACCAGACATCACTCTGGTACATGTGCTGCTGGGGATTGAACTCAGGACCTCATGCTTGAGAGTCTAGTGCTTTAGCCACTGCGCCACCTCCCGGACCACAGTCTTTCTTTTTCTTTTTTGCTTCCAGGGTTATTGCTGGGGCTTGGTGCCTGAACTACAAATCCATTGCTCCTGAAGGCATTTCCCTCATTTTGTTGCCCTTATTGTTGCCCTTGTTGTTTTTAATGTTATTGTTGCCATTGCTATTATTGGATAGGACAGAGAGAAATGGAGAGAGGAGGGGAAGGCAGAGAGGGGGAGAGAAACATAGACACCTGCAGACCTGCTTCACCGCCTGTGAAGTGACCCCCCTGCAGGTGGGGAGCCAGGGGCTTGAACCTGGATCCTTACGCTGGTCCTTGTACTTTGTGCCATGTGTGCTTAACCCACAGAGGTCACATAGGCTCCTAAGCTGAATATGGGCCCCAGATCACATCAAATTGATGGGGTTTACAGTCAACAATATTTTCACACCTTTTCCATATTTGGAAGCTACTCTCTTCCCTGATCCAGCTTTCTTTCTGGTCCTTTTCCAGTCATGACATCATCTCCCTAGACAATAACTTGGGCCCACCTGCATATCAGATGTCAGGTTCAAAAAACAAACAAACAACAACAAAAACACTAGTATAGTCATGGGCCCTTTGGCCCTATTTTATACCTAAAATAGACTTACTAACTATCTACAAAACAGAGACCCCCCAAATCTTCATCTGCACTAATCCAGCCTGTAGGTTCATGATTAGTCAACAATTTATTTGGCATTATATATTAACTCTCCTTTCAGCCACCAGGTTCCAGATGTTACCGTGAAGCCAACCAGACTTCCCTGGACAGACAACCCCACCAATGTGTCCTGGAGCCCCGCTACCCCAGAGCCCCACCCCACTAGGGAAAGAGAGAGACAGGCTGGGAGTATGGATGGACCTGCCAACGCCCATGTTCAGCAGGGAAGCAATTACAGAAGCCAGACTTTCCACCTTCTGCACCACATAATGACCCTGGGTCCATCCTCCCAGAGAGATAAAGAATAGGAAAGTTATCAGGGGAGGAGATGGGCTATGGAACTCTGGCGGTGGGAATTGTATGGAGTTGTACCCCTTTTATCCTGTGGTTTTTGTCAGTGTTTCCTTTTTTTTTAAAAAAAAATATTAAGTGTTTTTTTAAATTTTTGGATATTTATTTATTTTCCCTTTTGTTGCCCTTGTTGTCTAACATTGTTGTGGCTACTGATGTCATTGTTGGTGGATAGGACAGAGAGAAATGGAGAGAGGAGGGGAAGACAGAGAGGGGAGAGAAAGATAGACACCTGCAGACCTGCTTCACTGAGCCCCCACCTGCAGGGGAGTCACCTCACAGGCAGTGAAGCCAGTCTGCAGGTGCCTGTCTGTCTTTCTCTCCCCCTTTCTGTCTTCCCCTCCTCTCTCCATTTCTTTCTGTCCTATCCAACAACAATGACATCACTAATAACTACAACAATAAAACAATAAGGGCAACAAAAAGGAATAAATTAAAATATATATAATATATTATATATAATATAATAAATAATATAATATATAATATATAAATATATTCTATATATTATATAACATATAATATCTCTCTCTATATATATAATGTGCATCCGCCAAATTGCAGATGCAACTATGATTCCATCCTGACTTCCCTGGGCAGATGACCTCACCAGCGCATCCTAGAACCTCACCTCTCCAGAGCCCTACCTGACTAGGGAAAGGTAGAAACTAGCTGGGGGTCTAGATCCATCTGCCAATGCCCATGTCTAGCCGAGAAGCAATTACAGAAGCAAGAACTCCCATCTTCTGCACCCCAAAGATTTTTGGTCTATACTGAAGGGAAGCCTCCAATGGAGGGGATGGGATATGGAACTCTGATGGTGGAAACTGTATGGAATTGTACCCCTGTTATCTTGCAATCTTGTAAATCAACATTAAATCACTAATAAAAAAACAAAAAAAACAGGTGCGTCTATTTGCAAAGTGATTTCTGGGTGAGAATGTCTGCAGGTAGACCTGTGGATTCTGTGTGCAGCATAACTTAGCTCTTTGCTGTAAACGGTGCTTCTGGAACAGGAGCAGTAAGTAGGTGTGGTAGGGGTAGTGGATGTGGTGTCTTTCCTTTGGGAATGGCAGAAGCAGAAAACAGGTTGGAAGTTGCCGGCCTGCATTCTTTGGATGGGTGTGATTGAATGTGACCTGCCAGCAGGGGGCAGGCTGGTCCACAGAGAGAACACAGGTTTGGATTTTGGATGTAGGTAAGTTAGCCTGGCTGAGTGGAAGTCTGGATGACTTTGCTCGGGAGCTCACTAAACTATCAATGGGGTGGCTGAGGAGGAGGAGGTTAACATAAGGGTGACCTGGGTCCCCCCTGTTTATTCAACAGCCTTCCTACTGGAGTGGGAGCATCTTTGGGACACTTAAAATATCATTTTGGGGTAGCTGGGAGGTGGTATGTCTGGTAGAGTGCACATGTTACAAAGCATAAGGACCTGGATTCAAGCCCCAACCGGACTTCCCTGGACAGACAACCCCACCAATGTGTCCTGGAGTCCCTCTTTCCCAAAGCCCAGCCCCACAAGGGAAAGAGAGGCAGGCTGGGAGTATGGATCAACCTGTCAACGCCCATGTTCAGCGGGAAGCAATTACAGAAGCCAGACCTTCCACCTTCTGCAACCCACACGACCCTGGGTCCATCCTCCCAGAGGGATAAAGAATAGGAAAGCTGTCAGGGGAGGAGATGGGATACAGAGCTCTGGTGGTGGGAATTGTGTGGAGCTGTATCCCTCTTATCCTATGGTTTTTGTCAGTGTTTCCTTTATATATATATATATTTTTTTTTTAAAAATTTAATTTATTTATTCCCTTTTGTTGCCCTTGTTGTTTTATTGTTGTAGTTATTATTGTTGTTGGATAGGACAGAGAGAAATGGAGAGAGGAGGAGGGGAAGACAGAGAGGGGAGAGAAAGATAGACACCTGCAGACCTGCTTCACCGCCTGTGAAGCGACTCCCCTGCAGGTGGGGAGCCGGGGTTCGAACCGGGATCCTTATGCCAGTCCTTGTGCTTTGTGCCACCTGCGCTTAACCCGCTGTGCTACAGCCCGACTCCCTCAGTGTTTCCTTTTAATAAATAAATAAATATTTTTTTAAAAAAAGTTCATATTGGGACCAAAAGCAAGATCTTATCTACCAGAAGAGTAGTTGAATAATTGGGCCTTTTCAATAATTTTTTAAAATTTTCAATTAATTAACATATTAACATTCAGTTAGAAACAGAGAGGCAGAGAGAGTAAAAGAGACCACACTACCCAGGGCTCAGCTCGGACCTGGGTTGCACACATAGCAAAGGAATGTGCTAACCTAGTATACTATTTGGCCAGCCCAAAGGCTACCTTCAAAAACAAAGATTTGTTTACTTATGAGAAGGGAGAGAGAATCAAAGCATCTTTTTTTCTCTTTCTTTCTTTCTTTCTTTCTTTCTTTTTTTGCCACTAGGGTTATCACTGGGGCTCAGTGCCTGCACTATGAATCCACTGCTTCTGGGGGCTATTTTTCTTTTCTTTTCTTCTTTCTTTTTTTTTTTTTATTGGATAGGACAGAGAGAAGGTGAGAGAGGGAGGGGGAAAAAGAGGGAGAGAGAAAGACAGACACCTGTAGACCTGTTTCACCGCTTGTGAAGCAACCCCCATGCAGGTGGGGGACTGGGGGCTTGAAAGAGGATCCTTTCTCTGGTCCTTGTGTTTAGTACCGTGTGCGCTTAATTGGTTGTGCCACTGCCTGACTCTCTCAAAGCATCATTTTGCACTTGTGATACCAGGGTCAAACTTGGGACCTCAGGCTTGAGAGTCCAACACTTTATCCATTGTGCCATGTACTGTGCCTCTGGTGTTTTTGTTTATTTGTTTTTTGCTTCATTTTATTTTTTTTTGCTTGTTTTTCTGTTGACACTGATGTATCTTTGCACAATATCATCACCGGGCTGATTTTGTCACACACACACACACACACATATGACAAAGAGGGTGAGACAGCAAAGAAAGAGAGGGGGGGAGGTGGTGGCGCACCTGGTTAAGTGAACATACTACAGTGCACAAGACCTGGGTTCAAGCCCTCGTTCCCACCGGCAGGGGGAAGGCTTCATGAGTGGTGAAGAGCAGAGCTGCAGGTGTCTCTCTGTCTCTCTCCTTCTCTATCTCTCTCTCCTTCTCAATTTCTCTCTGTCTCTATCCAATAATAAATAAATGAGAGAGAGCACAACTCTGGAATTCCCCCCAGAGTCACTGTAGCAATCCTGCAATTATTATAGTGAATAAATAAACAGTATTGGATCTATAAAAAAAAAATAAACAGACTGACACTTAGTTTCAAGTTGTCTTCCTCATGCTCAGAATAATTGGGTGAGCAAAGAAACAGAGACCTCTTTCTTTCATGTCACTGATCCTCTGGTTAAAAAAAACGAACACCTCCCTCATATCGTGTTGACTTTGAGCATGCTGGCAAGTATTTCAACAGACTGACAAATGGGAGCCACCCAGAAGTTTCCCTGAACTCAGAGTGCCTGAGATGAACAAAGAAGTTCCAAATACTATCACAAGGGCCTGGAAGGGTCCCACACCCAGGGCATGACATAAGTAGCTTCAGATTCTTGTTTTAGTCCAAAGATGTTCCCCTAGAAATGTGTGGGTGTAGGAGCCAGCCGCAGGTGCACCTGGTTAAGCACACACACTACAGTGCACAGGGACCCAGGTTCAAGCCCCTGGCCCCACCTGCAAGGGGAAAACTTCACAAGTGGTAAAGCAGGGCTGCAGTTGTCTCTCTGTCTCTTTCCCTCTCTACCTCCTTCTCCCCTCTATATTTTTCTGTCTCAATTCAACAACAAATAAACAAAAGATTAAAAAAGAAGAAGGGATGTGTGGGTGGGACTTATACAAGATGAGCAGAGAAGACACACATTTGAACAGAAAGTCAGCATGAAAGCCAGGCTTGGGCTGTTCACAAACAAAATAGGCGAAGGGACAGACGTTTATACGTTTTAAGTTAAAATGGAGAGTGTAAGGGTCCCGGTTTGAGCCCCAGGCTCCCCACCTGCAAGGGGTTGCTTCACAGGCAGTGAAACAAGTCTGCAGGTGTCTATCTTTCTCTCCCCCTTTTTCTTCCCCTCCTCTCTCCATTTCTCTCTGTCCTATCTAACAACGACGACATCAATAGCAACAATAATAATAACTACAACAATAAAAAAGAACAACAAGGGCAACAAAAGGGAAAATAAATGAAAAAACAATGGAGTGTGTAAGTAAGTATGTATCTTCTATTTTGTTCTTGTTGCTGCTGGGAATTCACAACTCCAGGCTGACTTTGTCCAAGCTATATACGGAGAGAAGGAGAGAGAGATTGAGGGGGATGGGTGGTGGTCTACCATTTTATGTGCACGTAGCACGAAGCGCAAGGGCCCATTCAAGGATCCCAGTTCGAGGCCTCGGCTCCCCTCCTGCAGGGGGTGAAGCAGGTCTGCAGGTGTTTATGTCTCTCCCCCCCTCTGTCTTTCCCTCCTCTCTCCGTTTCTCTCTGTCATACCCAACAACAGTAATGGAAAATGGGTTGCAAGGAACAGTGGATTCCTAGTGCAGATACCAAGCCCCAGCGATCACCTTGGAGGTAAAAAGAAAAAACAGGGAGAAATTGAGAGAGAGAGAGACCACAGCACTGAAGCTTTCTTGTATGAGGTGGGGGCCAGGTTCAAACCTGGCTTGTGCACACGGCAAAGCCGAGCACTGTCCAAGTGAGTTATTCCACAGGCTCAAAGAGATACATTTTTAAAACAAAAGAAATGAAGTAACATGCAATTCTTGGTGCCCAAATTAGGCACCGCAAGGAGATTAAGACAAGAACTTCTGGGCGGAGGGATGGGGTGCAGTTTATAATCTTGGGACCAGATCAGTGTACCTTCCCATCACTAAATTATATTATCAGCCAGCTCGTGGTATGATGAATAGCAAAATCTCATGTCACCAGTACTAGGTCGTAGGAGTTTTGAGTAACCATCCTGGTTTGTCTAGGATGAAGGAGTTTCCTGGATGTGGAACCCTCAGTGATAAAACAAAAAACTGGGGCCGGGTGATGGTGCACTTGGTTGAGTGCACATGTTACAGTGCACAAGGACCTGGGTTCAAGCCTCCGGACCCCACCTGTAGGAGGGAAAGCTTCAGGAGTGGTGAAGCAGGGCTGCAGGTGTCTCTCTGTCTCTCTCCCTCTCTAGGTCCCCTTTCCTTTTTATTTCTGGCTGTTTTTATCAAATAAATAAAGATTTAAAAAAAAGACAAAAACCCAGACAGGTTGCTTGGGAGGTGGTGTAGTGGACAGAGCATCTGACTTGCAAGCATGACGTTCTGAGTTTGAACCCTGGTATCATATATGCCACAGGGATGTTCTGTGGCTTTATCTCTCATGCCCTCTCATGTTAATAATAAATAGCTGAATTAAAAAAAAAAAAAAAAGCAATGGAGACAGTCCCGGATGTTATGCCCGGAAGTTCGAGTCCCGATCTCACGCAACGAAGACCAGCGATAGCAAGAGCCTTTATTAGGAAGCTTAAGCTTAGGCTGCCGACACCCTTGCAAACAAGGGGAGAGTCTGCGACCTAGATCACTTCTCTTCCCACGTTTTAATAGTTATCACAGGGTGGGTAAAGGTGGAAATATCCACACGGAACAAGGAACAATTGGCCTCGGGTCAACAGCTGCTCTCAATATTCGAGGCCCCTCTCCAACCCCACAGCAGATAAACTTGGATGGTTGGTCATCACAAAGAAGAATCCTTTTTTGCAAACCAGCAGATCTGGGAAAGGCTTTGGGGAGGATGGAGGCATCTGAGGGGGTGCTTGTGGTGAGAAGTTAGAAGAGACTTCCGGGGAGTTGGCCAATAGCGCAGCGGGTTAAGCGCAGGTGGCGCAAAGCGCAGGGACCGGCATAAGGATTCCGGTTCCAGCCCCTGGCTCCCCACCTGCAGGGGAGTCGCCTCACAGGCGGTGAAGCAGGTCTGCAGGTGTCTATCTTTCTCTCCCTCTCTGTCTTCTCCTCCTCTCTCCATTTCTCTCTGTCCTATCCAACAACGACGACAACAACAATAACTACAACAATAAAACAAGGGCAACCAAAGGGAATAAATAAAAATATAAAAAAAAGAAGAGTGTTTCTTAAAAAAAAAAAAAAGAGTTCCGAAGAGCGGGAGATCTCCTTGGAATGCACGAGCCCCTCAGAGATCCTTGGCACTGCTTGGGTGAAATCCAGGTCTTTCCAGCCCGGGGTGTGGCTAGTAGTCGCTTGGCATGTTGCTACAAGAAGTGTGATAGAGTTAAGTGGTTTTGCAAGCTCCGGTGGTAACAGCTCACTGGCACACCTGCCCGAATGCAGGCTGATTAGCTCATGTTTGCAGAAGCCGGTGAACGTGTGCGGCGCCCTGGAACCCAGGCGTTATTAGGCGGTTAGCAGCATCTTTCTAAAAAAAAAAAAAAAGTCACATCGCTGCAGTTCCATCAGCCTTCCCCCACCGCCCTCCCAGTTCCTTTGAAATAACCGACTGTCTACAGATTTGGGGATGAGATCACAGCTCCTGATGTTATATTGTTAGAAACACCCTGATTTTTTGATGCCTGTTACTTGACATTGGAGAACCCTGCATTACCATGCCTGTAACTTATTGATACAAGTGTATTTTCTGCTGAACTATTTCCTCAATTACTGAAAACACACCTAAAGGAAAGGAAAGGAAAGGAAAGGAAAGGAATGCTAATTACCTGCAGGCACTCCTGTTCCCCTCTGGCGACAACTCCTGTTCTCTGATGGGCATCTGGCGGATGACACAAGCAGTCGGGCCAACAGCCCCCCCCCCCCCCAAGACAAAAAGGCCTAAATTCTGCACATTGTGACAAACACTGACGACCCTCACAGACCATGGGATGCAGGATGTGGGCAGAGTGTGTACCCACCACACGGCCAGAGGGCTATGTGAGTGTGCGCCTGTGGTCTGGCATCAGCTGTCAAAGGCTCTTAATGTTCCTCATTCCATGCTCTGATGTCATGCAGACTTTTGTGAATAAATATCATGTATGTTTACAGTCAGTAAACACCGGTGTGTGTGTGTGTGTGGGGGGTGGCACACCCAGTTAAGCTCACATAGTATGAAGTGCAAAGACGCACACAAGGGTCTGGGTTCAAGCCCCCAGCTCTCCACCTGTAAGGGATTGCTTCATAAACAGTGAAGCGGGTCTGCAGGTGTCTATCTTTCTCTCTTCTTCTCTACCTCAATTTTTCTCTGTCCTAGCCAATAAAATGGAAATAAAAAAAAAAGAGGCTGCCCCAGTGATAACCCTGGAAGCAAAAAACAAAACAAGAAACATACAGGTGTGTCCACTCCAGACCCTGTGGCATGTCGGCACGCAGGATCTCAGCAGCTGCAGCCACGTCCGCCATTGTGCAAGATGGGACCGTAGGCAAGCAGCACCCAGGATACATGACTGCAGCCCCCCATGCCCCTGTGAATTCCTGAAGTAGACTGCTCAGGACTTGCGGCTTCCCTCCTCCCTGTTTATTCTCTGGCTGCCTTGTTGTCCATCTTTTCTCCCTGCCGTGTCTCTTTTACATCCCATACATGCAATGTGCCAGACCTCGTGGCTTTAGATCAATACGGACATTCCTGGAGTCACTCACGACCAGATCACGACCAGATAAATTGGCTATAAATTGCAGATGCTATACATGGGAAATGTATTGAACACACCTAACCAAACACCATAGCATAGTCTAGCCTACATCGAGGTGATGTTAAATGCACCTGAAAGACTTAACATCAGCCTAGAACAGTTGTAAAAAGCACCCAACACAAAGCCCAATTGGGTGCGAAAGTGGGATTGTGACCCCAGAGGAACAGGGCTGTCTGGCGTGGCTCTGGAGAACAGGTGAGTTGAGGATGACAAGTTCAACTAGACAAAAAAAAAAAAAAAAAAAAAAAAAAAACCTCTCTTCCTCTGCTATTTGCAAGAACTGTTTTTACATGTGACAGTTAACAGTCAAAACTGGTTTGTAATTTTTCCTTTCTTTTAATATTTATTTATTCCATTTTGTTGCCCTTGTTGTTTTATTGTTGTAGTTATTGTTGTCGTCGTTGTTGGCCAGAACAGAGAGAAATGGAGAGAGGAGGGGAAGACAGAGAGGGGGAGAGAAAGACAGACACCTGCAGACCTACTTCACCGCCTGTGAAGTGACTCCCCTGCAGGTGGGGAGCCGGGGGCTTGAACTGGGATCCTTACTCCGGTCCTTGCGCTTTGCGCCACCTGCGCTTAACCCGCTGTGCTACCGCCCGACTCCCCAAAACTGATTTTGGAAAGCAGAAGAAGCAGGGCAGCTGGTAGAGTGAATTCATTATCGCCTGCAAGGAAGTGGGCCCCACCTGCACGCTGGAAATTGCATGAGTGGTGGGGCAGTGTTGCAGGTGTCTTTCTCTCTCCCCCTCTTTTCTCTCCTTATCTCTTCCTATCTGTTGTTATCAGCAAATAACACAAAACAAAAGATTGCTGGGAGGTGTGGAGTGGCCATGGAGGCAAGGAGCCCCAGAAATAACTCTGGTAATAATAATAAATAAATAGAAAAAGGGTCAATCAAAACAGGCAAGTTTGTGTCCTTTGGGACAAAATGAATGGAGCTGGAGGTGATGATGTTTTGCGAAATAAATAAAGAGATGAAAGACACTAACAGATGATTTCACTCATATGTGGAATCTAGAGAACTAATACACAGGAACTTGGGAAAAAAAACCAAAACAGAAGCACATGGTGCAAAGCGCAAGGACCGGCGTAAGGATCCTGGTTTGAGCCCCCAGCTCCCCACCTGTAGGGGAGTCGCTTCACAGGTGGCGAAGCAGGTCTGCAGGTGTCTGTCTTTCTCTCCCCCTCTCTGTCTTCTCCTCCTCTCTCCATTTCTCTCTGTCCTATCCAACAACAACAACATCAATAGCAATAACAAAAATAACTACAACAATAAAACAACAAGGGCAACAAAAGGGAATAAATAAATAATTATTTTAAAAAAACCAGAAGCTAAGAAACTTGTTTTTAAGACTTGTGAGAACTCTGGTGGTTATCTTTGGGGGTGCAGAGTTTTGGTGGTGGGTGAAGTGTGGAACTATACACTGTCATCTTACAGTTTTGTAAGCCGCTATTACACACACACACACACACACACACACACACACACACTAAAAGGCCCAGAGCAGAGATCGAATTACTCCCTTGTTCCTGTTTGCCTTGGCCCTTCAAAATAATGAGGCAGTTAAGACCTGTTAGAGCCTACTTCCCTCCCTCTCTCTTCCCCTCCCTCCCTCCCTCCCTCCCTGTCTCCCTCCCTGTCTCCCTTCTTCTTTCCTTTCTTTCTTTCTCTTTCTTTTTTTTTTGTAATTTTATTTATTTATCTTCCTTTTGTTGCCTTTGTTGTCTTTTTATTGTTGTTGTAGTTGATGTCGTCGTTGTTGGACAGGACAGAGAGAAATGGAGAGAGGAGGGGAAGACAGAGAGGAGGAGAGAAAGACAGACACCTGCAGACCTGCTTCACCACCTGTGAAGCGACTCCCCTGCAGGTGGGGAGCCGGGGGCTCGAACCGGGATCCTTATGCCGGTCCTTGTGCTTTGTGCCACCTGCGCTTAACCCGCTGTGCTACAGCCCGGCTCCATTTCTTTCCTTTCTTTCTTTCTTTCTTTCTTTCTTTCTTTCTTTCTTTCTTTCTTTCTTTTCTTTCCTCCATTAATTGAGGGGACTAATGATTTTCAGTAGGGTAGTTGACACAGGTAAAAATTCTCATCTCACCATGATCATTGTTTGCAAAATACTTACCTTCAGTGGAAACAAACAAGTCCATCTAAAGAGAGCTCTGCATACTTATGTACAAATACTAGTAATACAGACTTTATTTTAAGAAGTCACTAAAAACCCATTCTGCTCCAGGAGACAGAAAGTTCTGATGGCCCCTGGTCCCCACCCTGCTGACCATGAGCCCACCTCCTGGTTTCCCTTCTACGTGAAGCAAAGGGATGGGAGGTAGGTTGGATCAGGGCTTCTGGCTCCATTGTGAGTTTGAAAGGCCTTCAAACTCCTGCCCCTTTCTGCCAGTGGTGTTACAGCTTGTGGTATTCTGTGACCTGGGACAGGGGGCCCACATTCAGCTGCAGAAGGGCCTCACCCCGTCTGTAGAACACAGTCCCAGAAGAGAAGAGCGAAGTGCTTGCTGTAAGGGTTCCTGCTGTTGGCAAAAATCACAGAGACAGCTGCTTTGATGAGAGGAAGTTTATCCTCCAAAAGGCAGCTTAGAAGTTGGGAGACTTGCCTAAAACAGGATGGGTTGCAGAGTGCGCTTCAAAGAGGAGAATTTGAAGGTGTGGTTTTTTAAGTCAAGCTGGGGTGTGTGTGTGTGTGTGTGTGTGTGTGTGTGTGTGTGTGTGTGTGTAATTTTCTACACACACTTAGAAGTTTTCTAGGAAAATCCATGCATATGTATATGTGGGAGGTGGGCACAGTCCAGTAGAGGGATATGTCGTGAACACACAGCTCCTAGACAGAAAATGGGGTTACACCACCCCAGGGGAGAGTGCTCTAAGGAAGGAGGGCTCCACTGTCCAGCTCTGCTCAGCCTGGGGTCTGGGGAGTTTCACTCAGGCTCTGCCCTGGTTCCATCAAAGCTAGAAGAATGTAACAGGGCGTCTGCTTCCAGGAAGCGCTTGTCATCCCCTCTAAACTACAAACCACTGGCCAATTTTCCTCCTTCCTTCCTTCCTTCCTTCCTTCCTTCCTTTTTTAAAATGTTTATTTATTTATTTCCTTTTGTTGCCCTTGTTGCTTTATTGTTGTAGTTATTGTTGTTGTTGTTGTCGTTGTTGGATAGGACAGAGAGAAATGGAGAAAGGAGGGGAAGAGAGGGGGAGAGAAAGATAGACACCTGCAGACCTGCTTCACTGCCTGTGAAGCGACTCCCCTGCAGGTGGGGAGCCGGGGGCTCGAACCGGGATCCTTACTTGGATCCTTGATATTTGCGCCACCTGTGCTTAACCCACTGCACTGACTCTTCTTTCTTCCTTTCTTTCTCTCTTTCTTTCTTCCTTCCTTCCTTTCTTTTTTCTCTTTTCTCTCTCTCTTTCTTTCTTTCTTTCCTTCTCTATTTATTTCTATTTACTTATTTTGGATAGAGACAGAGAGAAGTTGAGAAAGGAGGGAGAGATAGAGGTGACAGAAAGAGACACCTGCAGCACTGCTTCACCACTCAAGAAGCTTTCTCCCTCTCTGTAGGTGGGGTCTAGGGAGCTTGAACCCAGGTCCTCATATACTGTAACTGCATGTGCCACCACCCAGCCCCCTTAATTTTCTTTCTTTTTCTATCTTTAAAATATTTCATTTATTTATTAATAAGAAAGATAGGAGGAGAGAGAGAGAAAGAACCAGATATCACTCTGGTACATGTGTGTTGAACTCGGGACCTCATACTTGAGAGTCCAATGCTTTATCAACTGTGCCACCTCCTGGATCACAACAAAATGGTTTTTCTTTTATGTTGGTCTGCTTCTAAATTCTGCTTATAAGGCCTTCTGTTTTGATCATCACATTAGGTTCACTTGTATTACTTACGATGTGGTCTATTTACATAATCACTGTTTTACCTGGGTCCCGCCCTGCCTGCAGGGTATTGGTTTAATCCCCACTGGTTGTATGGAAGCTTTCTATGTTCTGTTCGAGCTCTTTTTTTGCTCTGCCCCCTCTCCTCGTCATTTCCTTTCCCTTGCCACTTCTGGTGAAGAGATGCATAAAAGGTGATGTATCTGATTAATAAATGAGATACTGCTTCCCAGCTCAGCCATGAGTCCCTGGTCGTCTCTCTCTACCGCCGTGAAGCTAGCCCAGCCCAGCATACCAGCACTTTTATTTCTTTTTTTAGATTTTATTTATTTGTTAATGAGAAGGCCAGGAGAGACAGAGGGAGGGAGAGAGAGAGATGGATGAATCAGAAATCACTCTGGTACATGTGCTGCCAGGTATCAAACTCAGGACCTCATGCTTGAGAGTCCAATGCTTTATCCACTGTGCCACCTCCTGGACCACCTGATTTTTCTTTTCTTAACCTCAGAGTCCACCCAGGATTTGAAAAGAAAAGAAGGTGGGGCCAGGTGGTGGTGCACCTGGTTGAGCGCACATGTTACAGTGTGCAAGAACCTGGGTTTGAGCCTACGGCCCCCACCTGCAGGGGGAAAGCTTCACAAGTGGTGAAGCAGGGCTGCAGGTGTCTATCACCCCCTTCCCTCTTGATTTCTGGCTGTCTCTATTCAAATAAATAAATAAAGATAATTAAAAAAAAAGAAAAGAAAAGAAGGCATGGGGAGCTGGGCAGTAGCACATCCAGTTAAGCACACATAGTAAGTACTAGGTGCAAGGACCGGTACAAGAATCTGGGTTCAAGCCCTGGTTCCCCACCTGCAGAAGGGAAGCTTCACAAGCAGTGAAGTAGCTCTGCAGGTATTTATCTTTCTCTCCCCTCCCCTCTCAGTTTCTCTCTGTTCTATCCTATAAAATGGGGGAAAAAATGGCCACCAGGAGAAGTAGGCTCACAGTGCTGGCACCCATCCCCAGCGATCACCCTGGAGGCAAAAAAAAAAAAAAAAAAGATACACACAAAGTTTTGATGATTTAATTGCTTGCCCCACTACTCATGTGCACAGCAGAAGCAAGGCCTGAGGAGAGTTTGAGCTCAACTTAATTTCAGGTTACTACAGTGACAAGACTCCAAATGGTTGGGAGAAGCTATGGGGTCACCTCCCCCAAACACGTGAAGTATGGTTTCTCCTGAGGGGCTATCACTTCCTCCACATCAAGTCAGAACATCTGCAACAGAGTGTTGTATGTTGCAAACTATATATAGATATCACATATTTTTAAAGGATATTTATTTATTTATTGGATAGAGACAGCCAGGAATAGAGAGGAAGGGGTAAGGTAGAGAGGGAGAGAGATAGTGAGACACCTGCAGCACTGGGACCTTGAACCCAACTCCTTGCATATTGTAACATGTACACCATCCCCCCATATCCCATTTTATCTATCTATCTGTCTGTCTATCTATCTATCTATCTATCTATCTATCTATCTATCTATCTATCTGCCTCCAGGGTTATTGCTGGGGCTCCGTGCCTACACTACGAATCCACTGCTCCCAGCAGCCATCCCCCCCCCCATTTTGCTGTTGTTGTTGTTATTGCTATTGTTGTTGGGTAGGCCAGAGAGAAATAGAGAGAGGAGGGGAAGGCAGAGAGGGGGAGAGAAAGATAGACACCTGCAGACCTGCTTCACTACCTGTGAAGTGACTCCCCTGCAGATAGGGAGCCAGGGGCTGGAACCAGGATATTTACACTGGTCCTTGTGCTTCGTGCCATGTGTGCTTAACCTGCTGTGCCACCGACTTATTATTATTATTATTTGCCTCCAGGGTTATTGCTGGGGCTCAGCAGCTTGCAGTACGAATCCACTGCTCCTGGAGGCAGTTTTTTCCCTTTTGTTGCCCTTATTGTTAATCGCTCCTGTTATTATTATTGTTGTTGGGTAGGACAGAGAGAAATTGAGAGGAGGGGAAGACGGGAAGGGGGAGAGAAAGACAGACACCTGCAGACCTGCTTCACTGCTTTTGAGGAGACCCCCCCTGCAGGTGAGGAGTTTGGGGTTCGAACCGGGATCCTTAACACCAGTCCTTGAGCTTTGCTACATGTGTGCTTAACCCACTGCACTACAGCCCGGCCTCCCTTGTATTAATTTTTTTTAAAAAATATTTATTTATTTTCTCTTTTTTGTTGCCCTGTTGTTTAACATTGTTGTGGTTATTGATGTTGTTGTTGCTGGATAGGACAGAAAGAAATGGAGAGAGGAGGGGGGGAGAGAAAGACAGACACCTGCAGACCTGCTTCACCGCCTGTGAAGTGAATCCCCCGCAGGTGGGGAGCCCGGGGCTCGAACCAGGATCCTTACACTGGTCCTTGAGCTTTGTGCCACGTGCACTTAACCTGCTGTGCCACCCCCAAACTCCCTGTATTAATTTTTGATGGAGCAAGCTCCTGGGTCACTTATCATTCAGAGAGGGGGGTTATGCCAGTGAAGGTGTGGTTGGAGGGATGGGTTAGGGAGCTAAGGAAGGGACCCAGGATACACCACGGATGGATGGGAGGGGCCCAGGGTGGCCCAGGGTGGCATGGGAACAGAGCATGCGCAGAGGGCCAGTGGAGGCCTCCAGATCAAGAGAGCCACACATGGAATCATCAGAGTGAAAGACTCCTGCAAGACGGAGGATGGTGTCCTGGGCTTGGGGGGACAGAGGGCCGGAAGAGATGAGCCCTTTGGCTGTGGACACTCAGAGAGTCTGATGCTGTTATAAAATTAGAGATCTCTGGAGATTGTGACTCTCAATCTAGGCAAATTGTAGCTTCCCAGGTAATTATGGGGTCTTTCTGTCTCCTTTGTGGGCTTGGTTCCTATAGGAACCTCCTTGTAGACCATCTGGCTTCTTATCCAGGTCTGATCTGTAGGCCTGACTCCCTTAGGGAGAGAGATTCCCAAGTGATAGTCAAAGGCTAGATGGCTTATTCAAGCAGTTGAGACTTGAGTCTTTAACCTAATGGGAGCTGAAATGATTGAAGGTTTTGCAGTGGAGGAATGATAAAATCAATCTGTCTGTGCCTAATGAGCATTTACTGTCTGGCAAGTTCTTCTTATTTCACATTATCTCATTTAATCTTTTCAGTAGTTCTGTGGGAATAGGCTCCATCCATCCATCCATCCATCCATGCATCCATCCATCCATCCATCCATCCATCTATCCATTCATCTATCCATTCATCCCATCTGCCCAATCATCTGTCCTTCCATCCTTCCATCCATTCTTCCATCCATTCATCTAATCATCCACCCATCCATTCACCCATCCATCTACTCATCCATTCATCCATCCCATCATCCATTCATCTACCTATCTAATCATATAATTATTCATCCATTCATCCATCCATTCAATCATCCATCCATCCAACCATCCATTCAATCATCCATCCATCCAATCATCCACCTATCCATAATCCATCCATCTAATTATTCATCCATCTATCCATCCAATTGTCTAATTATTCATCCATCCATCTATTCATCTAATTATTCATCCATCCATCCATCTATTCATCTAATTATTCATCCATCCACCCATCTATTCATCTAATTATTCATCCATCCATCCATTCAACCATCCATCCATTCATCCATCCATCGACCCATCCTTCCTTCCTTCCTTGCATGTGTGTGCTTAACTGGGTGCACCACCACCTGGTTCCGAATCCAGACTTCTTAATATGGAGAAAAGAAAGAAAAAATGTAGGAGTTTACATTTTTTCATATGATGACTGTTATAAGAAGTACAGGGAGGTGGAGGGGGGAGGAGTGAAGAAATTATCTGGAGTTTAGTATGATGTGGAGGACACCAACAAGAATGTTGCTTTGTGTTCTTACTTTTTTATGCTTTGTAAATATTTTTTCAAAACGATTTATTTATAGGCTGGGGAGATAGAATAGTGGTTCTGCAAAAGCCTTTCATGCCTGAGGCTCTGAGGTCCCAGGTTCAATCCCCAGCACTGCAATAAGCCAGAGCTGAGCAGGACTTTGGTGTCTCTCTCTCTCCCCCTCTCATTCTCTCTCTGTTTTTCATTAAAATAAAATATTAAAATTTTTTTTTCTTTTTCTTTTTCTTTTTTTTTTGGCCTCCAGAGTTATTGCTGAGGTTCAGTTCCAAAACTATGAATCCACTGCTCCTGGTGGCCATTTTCCCCATTTTATTGGATAGGACAGAAAGAAATTGAGAAAAGAGGGGGAGATAAAGATAGGAGGTCAGGTGGTAGCACAGCAGGTTAAGTGCACATGATGCAAAGTGCAAGGATTGGTGTACCGGCTCCCCACCTGCAGGGGCGTTGCTTCACGAGTGGTGAAGCAGGTCTGCATGTGTCTGTCTTTCTCTCCCCTTTTCTATCTTCCCCTTCTCTCTCCATTTCTCTCTGTCCTATCCAACAACAATAACAACAACTATAATAACCATAACAACGATAAAAAAAAAATCAAGGGCAACAAAAGGGAAAGAAAAAAGCCTCCCGGAGCAGTGGATTCCTGGTGCAGGTACCGAGCCCCAGCAATAACCCTGGAGGGAAAAAAAAAAGAGAGGGAGAGGGAGAGGGAGAAGGAGAGACACCTGCAGACCTGCTTCACTGCTTGTGAAGAACCCCCCCCCCCCCCCGCTGCAAGTGGAGTGTGGGGGTTGAACCAGGATCCTTGAGCAGGCCCTTGTGCTTCGTACGATGTGTGCTTAACTGGGTGCATCACTGCCCAGCCCCTAATATTTATTTATTTCTGAGAGAGAAAGAGAGAGAGAGAAAACTCAAGGGCCAGAGCGTTGGGACCTCATGCCTGTGAGCCTAGTGCTTTATCTACTGCACCACTTCCTGGGTCACTGGATTGTAAATGTGGGAGAGTTCCCTTTTCTAATGTGTCTCTCCCCTTCCCACTCCCACTCTCTTAATCTCTGCCTTGTCTGTAAACTCCCACAAAACCCACTTCGCATGGCTAGTTCTCATTGTATCTTTGTCTAGATGTCAAAGAAAGCATTCAAGGACAGAGGGCAAAGGTCTCAAGGCTTTCACCGTGCTCACAAAGATATCTACAGTTGTCTTGTTTATCATGTTGCTTGGTGCCTGGAGATGTGGCTAGTCATTTAGAAATTTATGTGGTCTTTGAGAAGAAAAAGACTTCAATAGCACCAAAGCAAAGGACTCTGGGAAAGAAAGGTAAGGAGGGGGTTGCAGGGAGGGGTCTTTGGGGTCAGGGTGGTGGAAAAAGGACCTAAATCGGGGGGTGAGAATGTTCTACAGTTGACTTTCATGGAGAGGTGAGAAATTGTGCCCATGTGTCAACAACTGTGCTGTAAGCCATTGGCCCCCTATCAAATGATACAAAAGAAAAGAAGTAGAGACACAACTCATAAAGCAAAGACAGAAGGGCTCTAAGTAGGAGATGCCATAAAAGAGTCAGGGGAGGAGGGCAGCTGTAAAAGTACACTGACAAGAGACATGGGAGGAGGGGAGGAGAAAATGAAAGGGTCACTGTAGCGCCTTAGTACCCTCACAAGGCATTCCCAGTAAAAATGTCATACATCGGGGGTGGGCGGTGGCGCAGCGGGTTAAGCGCACGTGGTGCAAAGCGCAAGGACGGGAGTAAGGATCCCGGTTCGAACCCCGGCTCCCTTACCTGCAGGGGAGTCGCTTCACAGGCGGTGAAGCAGGTCTGCAGGTGTCTGTCTTTTTCTCCCCTTCTCTGTCTTTCCCTCCTCTCTCCGTTTCTCTCTGTCCTATCCAACAACAATGAATGACATCATCAGCAACAATAATAACCACAACAAGGCTACAACAACAAGGGCAACAAAAGGGGGAAAAAATAACCTCCAGGAGCGGTGGATTCATGGTACAGGCACTGAGCCCCAGCAATAACCCTGGAGGCAAAAAAATAAAGCCATGTCTGTGACAGGGTACTAGTTCCCTCCTGGGCAACACACACACACACACACACACACACACACACACACACACACACACACACGGAGTGTTCCTCCCTTCCAGTTTGTTCCAATGAGATGAAAGGGAGATTCGGGTGGGGTATTGAAGGGAAGTGTCTTGACTTTTTTTTTTTGCCTCCAGGGTTATCACTAGGGCTTGGTGCCTCACTACTACAAATCCATTGCTCCTGGAGGCCATCTTTTTTCCATTTTATAGGATAAGATAGAGAGAAATTGAAAGGGGAGATGAGGGGGAGACAGAGAGGGAGAAAGATAGATACCTGAAGACCTGTTTCACCGCTTGTGAAGTGACACCCCTGTGGGTGGGGAGTCGGGGGTCGAACCGGGATCCTTGCACGGGTCTTTGCACTTTGCACCGTGTGTGCGCTTAAGCCGGTGTGCCACAGCCTGGCCCTATGTCTTAACTTTTGAAACAAGGGGAATGTACCCTTTAAAGAAGAGGGTGTGTTCAATCCCCTGGCGATGCCAGTGATTGAACTCAGGACCTCTTGTTCAGAGATCAGATGCGCTACCCACTATGCCACCTGTTCCTTTCTGAATGAAGACTTTGTAAAAGAAGTCTCTTGTGTACAGTGCCTCCCCTCCCCACCACACCCCCTTTTCAGTTTCTGGGGTGGGTGTGTGAGGTGCTGGGACTTGGTGCCTGCACAGTGAATCCATTGCTCCAATGGCCTCCCCCCTTTCTTTTATTTGATAGGACAGAGAGAAACTAAAAGGTAAGGAGGAAGTAGCGAGGGAGAGAAAAAGAGAAACACCTGAAGATCTGCTTCACTGTTCATGAAGCGTTGCCCCTGCAGGTGGGGCGTGGGGGCTCGAACCCAGGTTCTTTGTGTGTAATGACCGTGTGTTCAACCGGGTGCCCCACTGCTCAGCCTCCTGGTAAAATCGATGGGGTCTACAGTCAACGGTATTTACACACCTTTTCCATATTTGGGAGCTACTCTCTTCCCTGATCCAGCTTTCTAGCCCTTTATCCAGCCATGACATCATCTCCCCAGACAATAACTTGGGTCCACCTGCATATCAGATGTCAGGCTCAGGAAAAAAACAGTATAGTCTTGGGCCCTTTGAAATATAACTAAAAAGGGCAACAAAAGGGGATAAATAAATAAATATTAAAAAAAAGAAATATAACTAAAATAGACCTACTATCTTCAAAACAGAGACCCCAAATCTTCATCTGCACTAATCCAGCCTTTAGGTTGATGATTAGTCAACAATTTATTTGACTCTATATATTAACTCTCCTTTCAGCCACCAGGTTCCAGATGCTACCATGATGCCAACTGGACTTCCCTGGGCAGACAACCCCACTAATGTGTCTTAGAGTCCTGCCTCCCCAGATCCCTGCCCCATGAGGGAAAGAGAGAGGCAGGCTGGGAGTATGGATAGACCTGTCAATGGCCATGTTCAGCGGGGAAGCAATTACAGAAGCCAGACCTTCCACCTTCTGCATCCCATAATGACCCTGGGTCCATACTCGCAGAGAGATAAAGAATAGGAAAGCTATCAGGGGTGGGGATGAGCTGCAGAGTTCTGGTGGTGGGAATTGTGTGGAGTTGTACCCCTCTTATCCTATGGTTTTGTCAGTGTTTCCTTTTTATAAATAAAAACTAAAAAAAAAAAAAAAAAGACATGAGCAAAGGGCCATGAAGACTCAATGTTGCTGGATGCTCATTATCTCCAAATCAGTCTGTGGATTCCATGTATCAGCCCAAATCCCCACTGTTTTTTTTTTTTTTTTTTTTTTGAGGGTGCTGTATAGAAATTGATAAAGTGGTTTTTTGTTGTTTTGTTTTTTTGCCTCCAGGGTTATCTCTGGGGCTCAATGTCTCTGCACTCTGAATCCACTGCTCCTGGAGGTCAATCCCCCCCCCCCATTTTTGTTGCCCTTGTAGGATAGAACAGAGAGAATATGAGAGAGGAGGGGGAGACAGAGAGAAGGAAAGACACTTGTAGACCTGCTTCACCGCTTGTGAAGCAGCTCCTCTGCAGGTGGAGAGCCGGGGGCTGGAACCGGGATCCTTACTCTGGTCCTTGGGCTTCACATGATGTGCACTTAACCCACTGCGCTACGGCCCAGCTTCCATAAATAAAGTGTTTTCAAAATCTATATGGGGGAGTCAGGCGGTGGCGCAGTGGGTTAAGCGCATGTGGCACAAAGTGCAAGGACCAGCATAAGGATCCCAGTTTGAGTCCCCGGCTCCCCACCTGCAGGGGAATCAATTCACAGGCAGTGAAGCAGGTCTGCAGGTGTCTGTCTTTCTCTTCCCCTCTCTGTCTTCCCCATCTCTCTCCATTTCTCTCTGTCCTATCCAACAATGATGACATCAATAACAAAAATAATAACTACAACAATAAAACAAAGGCAACAAAAGGAAATAAATAAATAAATAAATAGTAAACAAAAATCTATATAGAGTGGCTGTAGAGAGTTCACCAGGTTGGGAATATGCCTTACCATGTGTACTGCTCAGGTTTGAGTCCCAGCACCACATGGGAATTCTATGGAACCTGGGGAGGCTCTGATACGGTGTTCTCTCCACTTCCCATCCCCTTGTAACTCTGACTGAAAAATTCTGCCTGAGAGTGGGGAAATCATACACACACATAAGACCCAGTTCTGGCAAATAAGTAAATAAATTTGATATGGAAATGCAAAGAAACCACAGTAACAACTTAAAGAAACCTGCACAAGCCAGAAGGACTCTGACCACCTGCGTGTAAGCTTCTCGTAAAGTTCTAGTAACCAAGACACAGTGCATAACCGGCACAGTGTGTATACAGAACAGGCTAGAAAGTCCAGAAATAGATCCTGCTTTTATAAACAACCAGTTGTTCTCAGGACTCATGTTCCTTTTCCTATTTTAATATCTTTAATTTGCTTTTGTTTTTGTTTTAGAATTTACTTATAAATAAGTTAGAGACAGAGAGAACCAGAGTATAACTCTGGCATATGTGATGCCAGGGATTGAACTTGGGACTTCATGTTCAGAGGTCAGATGCTCTACTCACTGTACCACCACCTGTTTCTTTTCGATCTGAGTGAAGCCCTCCTCTTGTGTACAGTGCCTCCGCCCCTGGGGTAACGTGGTGTTTGCCACAGAATTATCCTTTCTTATTACTCTGCAGGCTCCCAGTGCAGATTCTCTGAGCACACTGGAATCCTTAGCTTTGTATAGAGAAATCAACCATTTTTCCCCTCTTTCCTTCCCTCCTTCTTTCCTTCCCTCCTATTTCCTTCTTTCCCTTCTCTTTCCTTTCTTCCTCTTCTCCCCCCCCCCCAACTCCCTTCCTTTCCTTCTTTCTAGAGCAGGACAACTTAATGCCATCAGCCAAGGAAACTTCACTCACCATTAAAATGTAGGTGGCAAGAATTTAAATTCCTACCCAAAACCCAGCTTGCCTACTCCCCCCAGACTTAAAGACTCTTTTTCCCCAAAAGAAAAATACCTAATTATACATAAGAGAAATCCATTTAGAATTAATGCACTAGGAATTAAATTGAAAAAAAAAAAGGTATGATGGTAACAATTCTTTTTAAAAATAATTCAAATTAGAAACACTAATAATAGGAACGCCTTTACATAACATGAAGCCTGGTTCTCCAGGGCTCAGAGAGGAGAGTCATCTAGGGAGCAAACTCTCAGAGAACAAAATCTCTGCTTTATGGGGCTGGGTTCCCATCAGGAAGTGCTGTCCACTTCTTCTGCTCTGTGTGGTTGTATGGGGGGGGGGGGGTGCATGGTCAGCATTTAATTCTGGAAGCTGGAGTGTTGGAAGGACATTCAGACCAAGAGCTCTTTACTCCTCAGGGATCCAGAGGGTCTAGTGGAGACAGCTCCCGTCCTGTGCCTCCCTCCAGCTTGACTTTTCCAGATCTTCCCTGAGGGGCATCAAAGCCATTCTCTCTCAGAGTCCTGGGGTCTGTCTCCCTTCTTCCCTCGCTCCCTCTCTCCTTTCCTTCCTTCCTTCCTTCCTTCCTTCATTCCCTTTTTTCCTCCCTTCCTTCCTACTTTCCTTCCTTCCTCTCTTTCTTTCATTATTTCTTCTTTTAAATCACACACACACACACACACACACACACACACACACACACACACACACACACACAATTTATTTGGCTCTGGGGGTTGGGGAGTAATTCAGATTCTGGAACATGATGGCAGAGGAGGACCTAGGTGGGGGCTTAGAGTGTTATGCAGAAAACTGAGAAATGTTATATTGTATTATACTGTTGACTTTAAGCAGTTAATCCCCACAATAAAACATCCCCCCTATAGGTGGAGAGCAGGGGTTTGAACCCAGGTCCTTGTGCATTGTAACTCAATGTCAGGGTTTCCCTTTCTTAGCAAGCCTTACAAGGATTCTAGAACACACACACACACACACACACACACACACACACACACACACACACACACACACACGGTCTGTGTCTAGAGGGAGCTGGCAGGTGGCTTGCCTGGGAGACTGTACACATCATCAGGATCCAGGTTTGAGCCCTAGGTTATCACATGCGAGTGCCTGTAGGGACAGAAGTTTCATGAGTGGTGGAGCTGTGCTGTGATGTTTTTCCTTTCTGTATGTCACTCCCTCTCTTTCTTTCTGTCACTTACCCTCTAAGAGAAGGGGGGGCTGTTGGGAGTCGTGGAGTCGTGCAGGCACCAAGTTCCAGGGGTAATTCTGGCGGCAAAATACTACTATTTCGGGGGGTGGGTAGCACATGTCATATGAAGCACAAAGATTCTGGTTTGAACCCTTGGCTCCTCACCTACAAGGGGGGGTTCATTCACAGGAAGTGAAGCAGGTCTGTAGGTGTCTTTCTCTTCCCTTCTCTATCTTTCCCTCCTCTCCTCTCAGTTTCTCTCTGTCCTAGCCAGTAATAATAAAAATAAAAATAAAATGGAAAAAATGGCCACCAGGAGCAGTGGATTTGTAGTGCGGGTACCGAGCCCCAGAAATAACCACGGAGGAAAAAAAAATTACTACCGTTATTACTACTACTACTAATAAAGTAATACTAATCTGTGCATAATAATAATACTTATAAGTCAGACTTGCCTTAAATGTAGTAACTGTTATTGATCAGACGCCTACTGATAACATAGTTTGTTGTGACTCCAGCAGGAGTTTGGGACTATTAGCATACGAATGACATCAGCCTGAGGAGATGCTTCAGAGACGGGAAGGTATAAAAGCACAGACTTGGAGCAGCTCACTCTCTTTGGCTGCTGCTGCTTCTCCTGGTCAGAAGCATCTCGACGGAGATGTGCCACGTATCCGCCATGGCCACTTCTCCTGGGAACTGAACACGTGTGACTCTGCTAGCCGGTAAACTTTCAGACCCCTCTACAGCCACGAGCAACCTTTACTTCAGCTGATAATTGCTTACCATGTGGGATTAAACTTTTGATAACTATACTCAGACCTTATGGATCTAGTGTGCTCTTAACCCTTGATGATAATTGCTTATTTTGCCTTTTACCTGTTTCACCCTAATAAACCTTGTATTGTTTAAACCCGTTCCCAGCTCCCTGCTGTGAATCCTTTTATGCGCTGCAGCCCCACAAACCCTTTATAAGTTAAATGACAACAAAAGCTAATAGATATTTTGTATGTACTCTATATCGGGCACTGTATTCTTACAGTCAAATTAGCTAGAGAAAAGAAAAATGCTGCCTGGGGCTGGGTGGTGGTGCACCTGGCGGGCATACATGTTATAGAGCACGAAGACCTGAGTTTCAGCTCTGTCTCTCTCCCTTTCTCTCTTTCCCTTCCTCTTGATTTCTGGTTGTCTCTATCTGATAAATAAATAAAGATAATACAACATTTTTTTAAAGGGAGCCGGGTAGCACAGAGGGTTAAGTGCTCATGGTGTGAAGTGCAGGGCAGGCATAAGGATCTCTATTCAAGACCCCGGCTCCCCCCTGCAGGGGGGTCACTTCACAAGCAGTGAAGCAGGTCTGCAGGTGTCTGTCTTTCTCTCCTTCTTCTCTCTTCCCCTCCTCTCTCTGTCCTATCTAACAACAACAGCTGTAATAACAGTTCTTCTTCTAGCGTTTGCCCTTCTTCCGTAGCCAGTCAACAGCATCAGGTTGAGCCTGATGTAAAGTTTCGAGACCTCCTTTGAATCTGGAGAGGTGGCAGTCGTTGACTATGTGGATCATAGTCTGTCTGTAGCCGCAGGGGCAGTTCGGGTTGTCTCTGGCTCCCCAGCGATGGAACATAGCGGCGCACCGGCCATGGCCTGTTCGATAGCGATTGAGGAGGGCCCAATCATAACGTGCTAGGTCAAAGCCGGGTTGACGCTTGCAGGGGTCTGTGATGAGGTGTTTGTTCTTGACCTCAGCTGACTGCCAGCTCTGTTTCCAAGAGTCTGGAACAGAGAAGTTCAGTGTAGGCGTAGGGGACCAGATTGGGTGACGAGACGTCAAGCGTTGGACAGGGTGGGCAAAGATATCCGCGTAGATTGGCAGGTCCGGTCGAGCGTAGACGTGGGAAATGAACTTAGATGATGCCGTATCCCGACGAATATCTGGCGGGGCGATGTTGCTAAGAACTGGCAGCCATGGAACCGGGGTGGAACGGATGGTTCCAGAAATGATCCTCATGGAGGAATATAATTTGGAGTCGACCAAGTGGACATGGGGGCTACGGAACCATACTGGGGCACAGTATTCTGCAGTGGAATAGCATAATGCCAGAGAGGATGATCGTAGTGTGGAAGCGCTCGCGCCCCATGAGGAGCTGGCCAGTCTTGCAATGATGTTATTCCTCGCGCCCACCTTTGCTGCAGTTTTTATGAGATGATCGTGAAATGACAGAGTGCGATCGAGAGTAACGCCAAGATAGACTGGCTGGGCTTCATGCCGGATTCTCGTATCACCAAGCTGCACATTAAGCTCATGCGAGGCCGAGGCATGGTGTAGATGGAAAACAGATGATACCGTTTTTTCAGTGCTAGGGATTAGTTGCCATTTTTTACAGTAATCAGATATCAGAGACATGTTTTTCGTGAGTGTTTCCTCGAGGATGTCGAACTTGGATGCCTGAGTTGCACAGCAGACGTCATCGGCGTAGATGAACTTCCTTGAAGTTTCTGGGAGGTCATTGATGTAAATATTAAATAGCGTAGGAGCCAGAACAGAGCCCTGGGGGAGGCCACTTGAGACAAGTCTCCATCTGCTAGACTTGTCACCCAGATGCACCCGGAATCTTCTGTTTTGGAGAAGAAACGATATAGTGTTGGCCACCCATGGAGGTAGGCATCTTGAGATCTTGACTAGGAGACCAAGGTGCCAAACCGTGTCATAGGCTGCTGTGAGATCAACAAAGATAGCACCCATCTTTAAATTCTTCTGGAATCCATTTTCAGTGTAAGTTGAGAGGGCCAGGGCTTATTCCCAGGTACATCTTCCTGGGCGGAAACCAGCTTGGGCGGGTGATAGGAATTTCTCTGTAAGATGAGAAATACATGACAGAAGCAGCCTCTCAAGGAGTTTGTAACACACAGAGAGGAGAGAAATTGGTCTATAGCTGGTGGCCAGTGTTGGGTCTTTCTTTGGTTTCAAAACCGATATAATCTTCGCACGATGCCAAACTTTGGGCATAGACTCAGATTCCAAGATGTGGGATAGGAATGAAGCGAGCCACTTCTTTGCCTCGGGACCCAGGTTAAGAATGAGTTCTGGGGTGATGTTATCATAGCCAGCAACTGTTCCCGGTTTAACCCTCTTCAAAGCGTCTTCCAGTTCAGACAATGTAAAGGGAGAGAGTTTTGGAGATGGACAAGATAACCGGAAGTGGGATGACCACTCATGGGAAATTTCTCTTTTCCAGACTGGGTCGATCTTAGCATGTCCAACTTGAGTTAGGTGACTGGCCACTGAGTTTGGAGATACGGGAGGATGGGAGACGGGAGGGGGTTGGCTACCGGCACCCAGTCTGTGAAGAAGCTTCCAAGCCTTCCTACTTGAGTGGGTGAAGTTCAGACTTTCCGTGAGTTGTTGCCAGTGGGCTTGGCGTGCTGCATCCATGGAGGCAATGAGATGGTCAGCCACATCTGGGTCGCCCGACTCATCATACTGCTTTAGTAGTTGCTCACATTCAGCATCAAGACAAGGTGTATAGTTAGCATGTCTCCCACGAGGAATGGCTTGGGAAGCTGCTTTGAAGATGGCTTGGCGGAAGCGCCTGTAGGAATCTTCAGAGGTGATAGAGTTAATTGGAATTGCAGGAATAGATTTATTAGTAAGATCACTGAACAGACGCCAGTTTGCTTTCCGAAAGTTCTATCTTAGTTTCTCTGAGCACAGAATCAGTGGGAGCTGGAGACCAATGTGGATAATAGCTGGGCGGTGATGACTGTGCGGGAAGATCTTGAGAACTTGTCTCGTAGTGGGAAAGGCTTGGCCGTTGACTGTGCTAATCCAGCACAGGTCGGGTGACAAGTCTTTATTCCACCTAGCACTGTGAAAAGAGCCTGGCTGTTTGGGATCGTATAATAAGGAGAGGTCATTCGCTGAAGCCCAGTCGGCTAAGATAGAGCCTTCAGCACGAGTGGTGGAATATCCCCAGTCTTGGTGATGACTATTAAAGTCTCCAACGTAAACGGCTGGGTGATTCAGGCTAGGCAGGACCTCATTATCCCATGAGGCACTGGGAGGCTTATATACATTGACGAGCTGAATAGTTCCAATATTAATGGAGTCGTAGAAGGTCAAAGAGGCTGTATGGTAAACGTCCGCAAGACACGATTTGGCATAGGTGGCTCGGATGCATTGGATCGACCTTCCCGCGGTGCATCTCATGAGTACCCATTCATTGGGGAAACTGATGATCCTTCCTAGCTGACTGAATCCACATGGATCCCAGTCACTTTCAAAGCCAGCAACAAGCAGCTCCTGACAGCTTTCAAGCTGTTGGTCCTGCTCTTGGAGTTCTCCAACTTAATATTGAGGGGCTATCCTTTGCCAAACGTGTTCTTATTGGTCAATTGGCGATACAGCATCAGGCAGATGTTATCTGCCTACAAGAAACACATATAGCAGTCGATGAAGCTGCTCGATTCACCATCAGTGGATTCAATTTAATATGCTATAATCTCTTTCCCTAGTAGGGTGTGTCTCTGGGGAAGCTGAGCTCCAGGACACATTGGTGGAGTCTTCAATCCAGGGAAGCCTGGCCAGCATCCTGGTGTCATCTGTAACCTGGTGATTGAAAAGAGAGTTAACATACGAAGCTGTTGTTAAAATTCGGAGGCTCCAGCTGGCTGGGCTATCTTCACGGGCGGGTAACAGAGATGACCAGAGACATACGGCTGGGCAGGGAAGCTGTATTTCTTTATTCAGGAACAATGATTCATAAACTAACCCAAACTAATCACCAAACAGAACTCTGCTGCCTCTTTCCCCCGCGACGGCACCAAGCACTCTCTAACTCTGCAACTCTCCAACTCTCCAACTCTCCAACTTTGGAACTCTGGAACCCTCCTGGGGTTCTTTGGGGCGGGGCCAAGCGGGCCCGCGAAATTAGCAGGACTAATCCAATTTTCTTGGCGGGGGAGAGCTAGAACAACCCAATGTAAAGCATACAACAATTCCCCCTTTTCTTTTTAACTAAATGACCACAGTATCAGGGGTTTGGGGTGAACAGAAACCTCTATCATACAGGCATTTTTTAAAAAAGGAAACTGGCACAAACATGGAGAAACATGTAAGCAAGTAACAAGAACCAGTGTGCTGCCAAGGGAAGGCCTGAGGGGGCCTTTTTGCCTCTGTGGGCAAAACTTTATCAGCTTAAAAAAAACATTTCTTGCCTCTGGGGGGTGTACTTGCCTCGACAGGCATTTGCATGGGGGTGGGGAATGGCCTAGAGTCCCAAAGGCAGCTGGCTGCAATTTACTTACTATGAAACAGAACTTATTAGCATAACCATAGCGCAATCTAACGTTTCTAATAGAGAAGGAATTTGAGACTTTTACATATCAACAACGTCTTTTTAACCTTTTGTTACACCATTCAAGATGGAGATACACCCTAGGTGTGCTCAGGAAAGGAAACCTCAGGCATGAGAATAATTAGCATAGCCATTGTGTAATCTACCATTTCTAATAGAGAAGGTAATGGAGAGTTTTACATATCAACAAGTCTATTTAACCTTTCGTTATACCCATTCAAGATGGAGGCACACCCTAGGTGTGCGCAGGTCTTTAGACCAACTTAGTTAAAATATATTGTTAACTAATATTTACCTCAGACTTTAAATGTAAGTTAATTTTATCTTTATGAGAATTACGTTGAAAACCTTTTTCATTTAACTTTGTCTAGTAAGAATTTTGCCTTAAAGTTACTGTTTACCAAACTTTAAACATACACATAAACATGGTCATTAATGTACAAGGAGAGAAACCTTTGTTACGAAGACATGTCATTTTAAACACGAATTCTGTACTGTCTTAGTTGTTGGGGGGGTGCATTGTCCAGTGGTGGTCTCTTGGGCAGCTTCACTTCTAGGAATTGCAGGTTGAGATCTCTACACAAATCTCTGCGTACTCCAGCTTGTCTGCCTTCAGACCAGACCGGCAGCTGGAAATCTCGTGTGCCCAGTTTCGGCAGGGAGCCCGGGGGTCCGGGAGGTCCGGGATCGTTCCAGAATTTATAGCATGTGGGTGGGCGGGCCAGCCTTGTAGAGGTGCCCAGGGGTGGCGGCCATGATAGGCCACCGCGGTCCTGCCCCATGGCCCTGCCATGTCTGCTGCCCTGTTCGCAGTGGCCGAGCAGCATGGAGGGATCACGCGTCCAGTGCCCTGCGCCACGTGGTGGAGAGCCAGCTCCTGTGGGCTGGCCTGCGTGCTGGCACTGGGCTCCTGCATGGTGGCATCAGGCTCCACCGTGTTGGCATCGGGCTCCAGCGTGTTGGCATTGGGCTCCTGTGTGGTGGCATTGGGCTCCTGCGTGCTGGCATCGGCCTCCTGTGGGCTGCGGTGCACGGGGTTGTCTGGGCGCAGCCGGCTGGCTGGCTGTTTAACCAGGTGGAAACAGCAGCTCCGCGCCTCGCCTCCTGCCCGCTGGCTAGTCCTGCTGGCTGTTCTGAGTTCGCCCGAGCAAGTGGAAACCACAGAGTGGTCCAGAGATAAATGTTCCAGAAACAGCAAAACAGTCTCGTGAAGAAAGAGCAGAGGCCTTTGGAGATCTCTTCACAAGCAGAAGAGAAGGCCATAGTACATAGGTAGCCAAATTGTCTTCACTTATCTGAGAGATGCTCAGGTCAGGTCCACATGGGCGCCATTTGTTGTTAAAATTCAGAGGCTCTAGCTGGCCGGGCTAGCTTCACAGGCGGGTAACAGAGACAACCAGACAAACGGCTGGGCAGGGAAGCTGTATTTCTTTATTCAGGAACAACGATTCATAAACTAAGACAAACTAATCACCAAACAGACCTCTGCTGCCTCTTTCCCCCGCGACGGCGCCAAGAACTCTCCAACTCTGGAACTCTGGAACCTTCTCGGGGTTCCTTGGGGCGGGGCCAAGTGGGCCCGCGAAATTAGCAGGACTGATCCAATTTTCTTGGCGGGGGAGAGCTAGAACAACCCAATGTAAAGCATACAACACGAAGCCAAACAAATTGTTGAGCAATCATGGACCCAAAGCTTGGAATAGTGGAGAGGAAGTGTTAGGGGGGTACTCACTGCAAACTCTAGTGTACTTCTGCTTTCAGGTATATATTTTGCAGTAGTTTATGGATACGTGTGAACATAAGCTCTCTCTCACAGAAACTGGTATATATCTAGGTTATGGGACTTTGTTAGAAAGTGAACCACCTAAGATGAAATTAGAGTGTACTATAAAAGGAAAGGTCTCACCCGAGTAATGAAGCTGAAGGGTTGTCATTCCACTCGTGAAGTCTCTGGACACAGTCTGAGGTGAAGCATGTTGAGGTGGCAATCGTTGCGTTGGTTCCAGCCCTATTTTTAAAGATTTATTTAGGCAGGGAGATAGTGAATGGTTCTGCAAAAAGACTGTCATGCCTGAGGCTCCAAGTTTCCAGCTTCAGTTCTCAGAATCACAGTAAGCCAGAGTTGTGCTTGAGTAGTGCTTGGGCTGGGGGTGGGGGATTTATTCATTAACACTAGGAAGAGAGAGAGAGATAAAGAGAGAAACAGAGCACCACTCTGGTATCGAAATCAAGACCTTGTCTAGCCACTGCACTACCTTCCTGGGTTCCAGAAAAGGAACACATTCTTTTTTAATTATCTTTATTTATTTGTTGGATAGAAACAGCCAGAAATCTAGAGGGAAGGGGATGACAGAGAGACACTTGCAGCCCTGCTTCACCACTCGCAAAGCTTTCCCCCAACAGGTGGAGACCAGAGGCTTGAACCCAGGTCCTTGCGCATTATAACTTGCGTGCTCAAGCAGGTGCGCCACCACCCGGCCCTAAGTAACATATTCTTAAAGAAACCATAAAGAAGAGAAAAAAAAATCCTTTTACAGGGCTGTGTTGTATTTAGCAATGCTGCACTGTAAATATTAATTGATTATTGGACAGAAACGGAGAATTTGAGAGGAGGGGGGAGACAGAGAGAGGGAGAGACTCCTGCAGCCTTGCTTCACCACTCATGAAGCTTTTCACCTGTAGGTGGGGATGAGGGGCCTGAACCCAGGTCTTTGTGTATTGTAATGTGAGCACTTAACCAGGTGCACCACTGCCTGGTCCCACAAACTGTGTTCTTTAACTTCAACTGTATTTGCCAACAATTAGGCCACAGAGTAAATCCAAGGTGCTAAGTGGTTTTTCACACTCTGCATTATGTCCTATTATTGTGGCATGAAATTGAATATTTGAGCATCGCACTATGCATAGTTAAAAAGCAGGATGGGTGGGGGGTCAGGTAGTAGCACAGCAGGTTAAGTGCACATGGCATAAAGGGCAGGGACCGGCGTGAGGATCCCAGTTCGAGCCCGCGGCTCCCCACCTGCAGGGGAGTTGCTTCACAGGCAGTGAAGCAGGTATGCAGCTGTCTGTCTTTTTCTCCCCCTCTGTCTTTCCCTCCTTTCTCCATTTCTCTCTGTCCTCTCCAACAACAAATGACATCAACAACAACAGTAATAACCACAACAAGGCTACAACAACAAGGGCAACAAAAGGGGGAAAAATAACCTCCAGGAGCAGTGGATTTATGATTCAGGCACTGAGCCCCAGCAATAAACCTGGAGGCAAAAAAAAAAAAAGCAGGATAGGACAGTCAACAATATTTATACATCTTTCCCATATTTTAGAGCTACTCTCTTCCCTGATCCAGCTTTCTAGCCTTTTTCCAGCCATGACATCATCTCCCCAGACAATAACTTGGATCCACCTGCATATCAGATGTCAAGCTCAGAAAAAAAAAAAAAACTAATATAGTCATGTGCCTTTTGGAATATAACTAAAATAGGTCTACTAACTATCTACAAAATGGAGAGCCCCCAAATCTTCATCTGCACTATTCCAACCTTTAGGTTCATGATTAGTCAACAATTTGTTTGACTTTATATGTTAACTCTTCTTTCAGCCACCAGGTTCCAGATGCTGCCATGATGCCAACTGGACTTCCCTGGGCTGATGACCTCACCAGTGTGTCCTGAAGCCCTGATTCCCTAGAACCCCACCCCAACTAGGGAACTAGAGAGACAGGCTGGGAATATGGATTGACCTGCCAATGCCCATGTTCAGCAGGGAAGCAATTACAGAAGCCAGACCTTCCACCTTCCTCACCCCATAATGACCCTGGGTCCATACTCCTGGGTGGTTAAAGAATAGGAAAGCTGGGAGTCAGGCGGTAGGGCAGTGGGTTAAGTGCACTTGGCACTAAGCGCAAGGACCGGCGTAAGGATCCTGGTTCGAGCCCCCAGCTCCCCACCTGCAGGGGAGTCAATTCACAGGCAGTAAATCAGGTCTTCAGGTGTCTATCTTTCCCCTCTGTCTTCCCCTCCTCTCTCCATTTCTTTCTGTCCTATCCAACAACAATGACAGCAATAAAAACAATAATAATAACTACAACAATGATAAAACAACCAGGGCAACAAAAGAGGGGGAAAAAATAGCCTCCAGGAGCAATGGATTCATGGTGTAGGCACCAAGCCCCAGCAATAACCCTGGAGGCAAAAAAAAAAAAATAGGAAAGCTATCAGGGGAGGGGATGGGCTACACAGTTCTGGTGGTGGGAATTGTGTGGAGTTGTGCCCCACTTATCCTATGGTTTTTGTCAGTTTCCTTTTTATAAATAAAAATTAAAAAAAAAAAGCAGGATAGGACACAGCACAGTAGGCTGCACTGCATGCAAACTGCAGAGTTATGGGCCCCACGCCGAGAAACATGAAGGGATTTAGAGATAGAGCCTTTGGGCCAGGGAGATAGCTCACCTGGTAGGGTGCCTGCCTAGCCACATATGCTGCCTGGGTTCGAACCCTCAGAACATTGTGTGGCTGTATAACAGCACTGGGAGGGAAAGAGCTTTGGTGCTGTGCTATCTGCCTGTTTCTCTTTCTCTGTAAAAGCTGGCCCCCGCAAAGGAACCTTTCTGCACTGCTGGTGGGAATGAAAATTGGTCCAACTCCTGTGGAGAGCAGTCTGGAGAACTCTCAGAAGGGTCCAACCCCTGTGGAGAACAGTCTGGAGAAATCTCCGAAGGCTAGAAATGGACCTACCCTATGACCCTGCAATTCCTCTCCTGGGGATATATCCTAAGGAACCCAACACACCCATCCAAAAAGATTTGTGAATACCTATGTTCTTAGCAGCACAGTTTTTTTTTTTCATTTCTTTATTGGGGAATTAATGTATTACATTAACAATGATAACACATATTACAGTGCACAAGGATGCAGGTTCAAGGCCCCAGTCCCCACCTGCAGAGGGAGCTTCATCGTTGATGGTGGAGCAGGTCTGCAGATGTCTCTTTCTCTTTCTCCCACTCCCCCCCCCCCCCAGTCCTGCTGCTGCTTCCCTCTTAATTTCTGTCTCTATCTGAACACAAATAAATAAATTAAATATCTTTTCAAAAAAATCAGAGAAGGTGACCCAGATGAATAATTTAGCTGGTAGAGTACAGGACTTGCACACCCAAGGCTCCAGATTCACTACCTGGGCCGAAGGTACCAGAGGGGCGCTGTGAGGGCGGGGAAATGGCTGGCAGTCCTGTGACAGGTCAGAGAGTTCTGTTTCTCTACCCAGTGTTGGGAAACTACGGATAGAAGATGGGGAAGACTTGAGTTTTCCTCCAGTGAGCTCCACTGTCAACTCCAATTCTGAGTGCAGCAAGAGATGAGAAGCCATTGGGCCTTGCCAGCATCACCCTTGTAGGGATTTGAGCAAAAGTACGGCCTGGGGGAGACTGAACTCTTTGTCTCTATAGTTAGGAGGTGTGGGATCTTAGTGGTGTCAAGGACAGTATAATTACATCTTTGGTGGTTCAGTAATCACCATTAGTAACTTCTAGAAGTCATAGACCTTGCTCATGTTGGGTGTGCAAGCCCATTGGTGGTAATTTAAGTACATTCCGGGGCTGGGTGGTGGCACACATATACGACCATGCAAAAGGACCTGGATTCAAGCCCCCAACCCCCATGTGTAGAAGGAAAGCTTCATGAGTGGTCAAGCAGTGCTGCAGATGTCTTTCTTTCTCTCCATCACCCTCTTCGCTCTCAATTTCTGTCTCTATCCCAAAATAAATAAAATATGGAAAAACGTAAAATAACCTTTCTTTTCCCCCCCTTTATTAGGGGATTGATGTTTTACATTTGACAGTGAATACAATAGTTTGTACATGCATAACATTTCTCAGTTTTCCACATAACATTATAACCCCCACTAGGTCCTTGTCAAGTAAAATACCTTTCATCACACTTCAACACATGGACCAGGGGAACTTAGCACAGGAAGGAACCTTTGAGATAATGAATAGCTACCCTGTATGGGGGTGTGTATCATATTCTTGGCATTTTCTCAAGACTTTGCATGAGAGGGGCTGGGTGGTGGCGCACCTGGCTAAGCACACAATGCACTAGGACCTGGGTTCAAGCCCCCATCCCCACCTGCAGGGGGAAAGCTTTGTTAGTGGTGAAGCAATGCTGCAGGTGTCTCTCTCCCTCTCTATCTCCCCCTACCCTCTCAATTTCTGGCTGTCTCTATCCAATAAATAGAAAGACTTTACATGAGTCACTAAACAGCCCTATTTTGCTGAGAAGAACTATACACTATACATGCAGTGGTTAGAATAGCAAGTCCAAGATCACCCAGCCAATATGGGCTTGACCCAAGATCAAAATAAAGGTCCCTGCTTACTCCTCCACGTGGTAGAGCCTAGAGTTCATCTAGCCAACATCAGACTCCAGTGGCATCGAGAATGTTCAGGACTAGAGCAAAAGGAGCCCCGACGTCCCACAGCTAGTTACTGAGAAAACCAAACCTCAACGAAAAAGGGAGAGAATATTTTGAGGTTCACAGCTGGTTGTTTTCCCTGGGCTTAGATGGAAGCCAAAGGGACAGATGAGTGTGGAGAGACATTCAGGAGAGATATGCCAAGCTGGTACTTGCCATGGGCTTATGCAACCTATGGCCTAATTATTCTGCGTGGCCATCAGGGATCTGTACCTTCTCCAACACTGATAAGTGGGAATGAATGCCAAAGTGCCAGGCCACAGCCAGTTTGATGCTTGATGTGAGTGAGGGGGTACTGACTTGCTAACAGTTGCAGTCATACATCTGCTGATATTCCCTGAGGAGTGCTACTAAGAGAACTTTAAAGTAGAGAACAGTAGTTAGAGAAGACTTTCTGGTTTTATTACCCCTAGTCAGTGGCACCTACCACATGAACATTACCCTGCTTCATTTGTTCCCCTTAAGCAAACTGATCTGCCTTTGGCTAATGTAAGCCGTTACAGAATTCCTTTGAAGTGCTTATAAGTAACTAATAAATGGCAAGCGGCCCAGTGGTTGGGGCTGCACCACTCAGAGTTTTTTTTTTGTTTGTTTGTTTATTAGTGATTTAATAATGATTAACAAGACTATAAGATAACAGGAGTACAGTTCCACACAGTTCCCACCACCAGAGTTCCATGTCCCATCCCCATCCATTGGAGGCTTCCTTATTCCTCATCCTTCTCTGGGGTCATGGACCAAAATTCTTTATGGGGTGCAGAAGGTGGGAGGTCTGGCTTCTGTAATTGCTTCTCCACTGGACATGGACATCAGCAGGTTGATGCACACCCCCAGCCTGTTTCTGTCTTTCCCTAGTGGGGTAAAGCTCTGAAGAGGTGAGACTTCAGGACACATTGGTGAGGTCGTCTGCCCAGGGAGGTCAGGATGGAGTCATGGTAACATCTGCAACTTGGTGTCTGAAAGGCATTAAGATACAAAGCAGTGGTCCAGGAGGTGGAGCAGTGGATAAAGCACTGGATTCTCAAGCATGAGGTCCTGAGTTCAATCCCCGGCAGCACATGTGCCAGAGTCATGTCTGGTTCTTTCTCTCTCTGCCTATCTTTCTCATAAATAAATAAATTCTTTAAAAAAAAAAAAAGGAACAAAGCAGGGGCCGAGTGGTGGTGCACCTGGTTGAGCACACATATTACAGTGCACAAAGACCTGGGTTCGAGCCCCCCGTCCCCACCTGCAGGGGGAAAGCTTTGCAAGTTGTGAGCAGGTTTGCAGGTGCCTCTCTGTCTCTCTCCTCTATCTCCCCTCCTCCTCTCAATTTCTGGCTGTCTCTATCCAATAAATGAATAAAGATAATTTAAAAAAATTTAAAAAAATATATAAAGCAAATTGTTCAATAATCAAGAACCCCAAGGTAGGAATAGAGCAGGTGAAATGAGGGATTGTAGATTCTGAGTGTTCAGCCAGCCTGGCCTTCTCAAAAGACCAGACTTGAGTCTGTGAGTAATTATTTACTGGTGCAGCATCAGAGACTTCAAGTCATTACATATACAAATGAGTTAGCAAGAGAGAAGACCAGATAGAGTTCTGAGTTCCCCTGATCCTAGGGTTGCATGCAGCCCTCCTCTTTCCTTGGGGGTGCTGGAGCGTAACAGGCATCCTTTGCTCCCTGTGTTCTTCCAGTTCTGCGGTGAGGAGCTAGCTGTAAACGCAGGAAGGCCCCGCAAGAGACGGAATGCAAAAAAAGAAACTCATTTGACTCTCCATCTGCATCCCTTGCTTAATTACGTGCCCATAAATTAGCACGTTTTCCTAGCTACGAGCCACAAATGTGATCAATCCACCGACTTTAAATATCGAATATGGAATATTTTTGACTTTCAAGTATTTAGCCATTTAATTTACATTCACATTTTTGAAATAACAATTAATAGTGGAAATCTTCCCGAATACCATGTGTGGGGAGAGGGCTTTTTTTTTTTTCTCTTCTATTTGTCTTCCATTGAAGACATTTCTTTGACTGAATCATTAATGAGATTTAAAAAAAAAAAAGTTTCTGCTGAAGGGTAAAAAAATAGATTTTGGGGGGGTGACATTTGGGGGATATAATTAGGAAGCAAACCATGAATAGTGTGAACTCAAGGTCTTACTGAGACAGATTCTTCAACCTTTCTTGAATTTGCTTACAGCCAAACAGGATGGCCTCCTCCAGCCTTCTCAATACTTCTCGACATGATCTTCTTCAAGTTCTTAGAAATCCTGATATGAAAGCATCCCTTGAGAGGTAAAGTAGTTTTTGTGTTTTTTTTCTGCAAACTCATTATCAATACTTTAATCATTCATATTCTACATATGAGACAAACCATCCAATAATTGTCCTTCACCTCTTATTTCTCTTAGGATAATCACCTCCAGTGCCATCCATTTTGTTCCAAAGGATACAATCTCTCTTTTCTTTTTTCTTAATATTTATTTTATTTTATTCCCTTTTGTTGCCCTTGTTGTTTTATTGTTGTAGTTATTATTGTTGTTGTCATTGTTGGATAGGACAGAGAGAAATGGAGAGAGATGGGGAAGACAGAGAGGGGGAGAGAAAGACAGACACCTGCAGACCTGCTTCACCGCCTGTGAAGCGACTCCCCTGCAGGTGGGGAGCCGGGGTTCGAACCGGGATCCTTATGCCGGTCCTTGTGCTTTGCGCCACCTGCGCTTAACCCTCTGCGCTACAGCCCGACTCCCCTCTCTTTTCTTTTTTAAAAGTGCAGAGTAGCATTCCACTGAATATATAGCCCATAACTTCTTTATCAAAATTGTTCCTGGACTGTCTCTTGGACTTTGTAAGAACTATGGTGGTTATGGGGGCAGCGTAGAGAATTTTGGTGGAGGTTGTAGTGATTCACACATACCTTTTGTGGATGTGAAATTACATCCCTGAAATCTTACAACTTTGTAGAACACTCTTAAATTACTAATAAAAATGAAAAAAAATTAGCAGGTTTTTGAAAATATATAGCACAATAACCACACACATATGTAATACACTATGTTAGTATACCAATTCAGTATCAAACTCCTTTTTTAAAAAAATATTTATTTATGTATGTATGTATTCCCTTTTGGTGCCCTTGTTGTAGTTATTATTGTTGTTATTGATGTCATCAATGTTGGATAGGACAGAGAGAAATGGAGAGAGGAGGGGAAGACAGAGAGGAGGAGAGAAAGATAGACACCTGCAGACCTGCTTCACCGCCTGCGTAGCGACTCCCCTGCAGGTGGGGAGCCAGGGGCTCGAACCGGGATCCTTCCTCCAGTCCTTGCGCTTTGCGCCACATGCGCTTAAGCTGCTGCACTACCGCCCGACTCTCTCAAACTCCTTCTTATTCCTTGCCCATAGAACTTGTTTAGGAGGAGTCCGGCGGTAGTGCAGTGGGTTAAGCGTAGGCGGCATAAAGCGCAAGGACCGGTATATGGATCCCGGTTCAAGCCCCCAGCTCCCCACCTTCATGGGGGTCGCTTCACAGGCAGTGAAGCAGGTCTCAGGGTGTCTGTCTTTCTCTCCTCCTCTCTGTCTTCCCCTCCTCTCTCCATTTCTCTCTGTCCTATCCAACAACAACGACATCAGTAACAACAACAACAATAACTACAACAATAAAACAAGGGCAACAAAAGGGAATAAATAAAATAAATTAAAAAAAAAGAACTCATTTAGGAAAGTAACTCTAAGTAATGGGTCAAGGCTGGGGAGATAGCATAAGGTTGTGCAGAAAAGACTTTCATGTCTGAGGCTGTAAAGTCCCAGGTTCAATCCCCTGCACCACTATAGGCCAGAACGGAATGGTACTCTGGTAAAAACAAAAACAACAAAAAAAACTTTTTTAAAGCAATGGATCAAAACTGGTTGAAGTCAGTCATGACAGCCCTGTTCCCTAAATGCCCAGATGTTGCACACCTACAGATAACCATGGGACAGAAGTCCACCTTAAAAAAAAAAAAAAAAGAAGAAGGGGCCAAGTGGTGGCACACCTGATTGAGCATACATGTTATAGTGTGCAAGGACCCAGGTTCAAGCCCCTGGTCCCCACTTGCAGGAGGAAAGCTTCATGAGTGGGGAAGCAGGGCTGCAGGTGTCTTTCTGTCTCTCTTCCTCTCAGTCCCCCTTTGCTCTAACTTTCTCTCCGTTCTATCAAATAGGTAAATAAAGTCTAAAAGATGATATTTTAAAAATAAAAGAAAGGCATTAAAAACACACACAGTGGAAAGACTTCTTTTAAAACATTTTTAAAATATTTATTTTCCTTTTTGTTGCCTTTTATTTATTTATTTATTTTTTTCCTCCAGGGTTATTGCTGGGCTTGGTGCCTGCACCATGAATCCACCGCTTCTGGAGGCCATTTTTCCCCCCTTTTTTGTTGCCCTTGTTGTAGCCTCGTTGTTGTTATTATTATTGCCATTGCTGATGTTGTTCATTGTTGGATAGGACAGAGAGAAATGGAGAGAGGAGGGGAAGACAGAGAGGGGGAGAGAAAGATAGACACGTGCAGACCTGCTTCACCGCCTGTGAAGCGACTCCCCTGCAGCTGGGGAGCCGGGGGCTCGAACCGGGATCCTTATGCCCGTCCCTGCACTTTGCACCACATGTGCTTAACCCACTGTGCCACCGCCCGACCCCCGCCTTTGTTGGTTTTTATTATTGTTATAGTTGTTGTTATTGATGTCGTCGTTGTTGGATAAGACAGAGAGAAATGGAGAAAGGAGGGGAAGACAGAGAGGAGGAGAGAAAGACAGACACCTGCAGACCTGCTTCACCGCCTATGAAGCGACTCCCCTGCGGGTGCGGAGCCGGGGACTCGATCCGGCATCCTTAGTCAATCCATGCGCTTAGCGCCACCTGCGCTTAACCCACTGTGCTACCACCCGGCTCCCGAAAAGACTTCTAAGAAAGCTTCTCCTGCCTCCTTGATATAAGCTTCCACCCTTGCCAGCTCTGAATGTAGATGTGACATGTGGAATGGTGTTGCCATCTTAAGCTCATGACTGAAAGGCAAAAAGAACTGCAAAGATGCCAGTCCTGAAATCTTTGAATGCGTGGAAGAATGCCAGGCTCACATACCGTTGGGCTTCTTCTCATATGAGAGAAATAAATCCTTTGTGACATGCAACTGATGGCATTCCGAGCCAAGACATGCACGCTTTGCAAAGCATATTTAACTACCAGTGTGCTCCAATGTGCTCACTAAAGGGGGAAGAGTTACTGGAAAGCTGATAGCTAGTTCAAAGCCTGCTTCTCAGTCAGCCACAAACCTCCAGCTGGTCCAATTTAAGCAACTCAACTAGGTGCTGATTCATCAACCTACTAAGACAGTAGGTTCTAAAGTGTGGTCTCCCAGCTGGAACAAATGCAAGAGAGAGAGAGGTGAGTATCTTGAATGATGCCCTCAGCTAGCACTAGAATAAAAAGACAAGAACTGGATGTCCTGATTGGCTTCCCTGCTCCAAACTCAGGAAGGAGAGAGTTCTGGGCAGTTGATAAGTCTCCCGGCAAGGAAGTGCCAAGAACACATGCCTTTGTTGAACATGAGGCCCCAGATTTGGGTCTTTACCACACATAAAAGAACCATGGACAGCACGGGGCCGGTGAGGGGCGGGAAGTGTGGCATTCCAAAGATGGTGGAGTAGGGCTAAGGTGTCTCTCTTCTCTCAGCACCATGGACAGCACAGGGTGGGGGCCATGATGACAAAGGCATTATAGGATCCGTAGTGGACACCCAGATTCAAAGCAAATAAACTATCACTACAGTGGTGTGATGGTAACCCTCTTTTTGTGTGAGTTTCTTGCCCCCGGTGAAGAATTATATGGTTTTATCCTTAGGAGGCAGTCCTTCTAAATAAGGTCTATGTCCTTTCTCTAAAGCAGAGCTAGTCCGACTTTCTCCAGGTGGGAATTCCCAAGCTGCCGTTGTCCTGAAGACCCCACAGAAAGCTTTGTTCTCAACGTCAGACTGAGCTCTGGCTTATTGTAGGATTATTTGCAACAGATGCAATCCCTATCAAAATTCAAATAACATTTATTATTTTTTTAAATGGAAAAGCCTATCTCAGACTTCCATGGAAGGCAAGGGGTTCCAAAAAGCCAAAAGAATCTCCCAAAAGGAAAGCAAAGTTGGAGAACTTACACTTCCCAATTTCAGAATTTACTACACAGTGGAAATGATCACAATTGTGTATACTTGCTATAAAGGTAGACCTGTGGACAAATGGATTAGAACTGAAAGACTAGAATTAAATCCATATGGGAGAGTCAGTTGATCTGACAAAGAACCCATGATTATCCAATGAGAAAACAACAGTCTCATGGTCCGGGAGGTGGTGCAGTAGATAAAGCATTGTACTCTAAAGCATGAGGTCCTCAGTTCTATCCCCAGCAGCACATGTACCATATCGGTATCTGGTTCTTTCTTTCCCTCTCTCTTCTCCTATCCTCCTCATTAATAAATAAATGAAAATATATTTAAAAAAAAGAAAAGAAAAGAACAGTCTCTTCAAGAGATGGCACTGAGAAAACTGAATTATCACATTTAAAAATCGATCAACCAATCAAGTTGGCGTTTTCCCTTACACCATAAACAAAGACTGGCTCAAAAAACATCAAAAATATAAGAACTAAAGCCATAAAAGTGTTAGAAGAGGTGGCTGGGCAGTAGTGCATCGGGCCTAGCGCACATAGTGCAAAGCTCAAGGACCATGGAGGAACACTATAACTCATCTATGAATTGGCAGAAAGCTTTGTCCTGAAAAGGACAAAAGAGAGTCTAGCAGTGAGTCTCCCACTGCACCCACCCCAAGCCCATCCCCCAGGCCAGCGGTGACTTATCTGAGAAACAAAAGAATCTTCTGCAGAACCATTATGCTGTCTGTCTCACAGCCCAAAACACAACGTTGAATGGAAAATAGCAGCATTATGAGTGTGTGGAGAAACCAGGAGCCTCAAACACGGCTGTTTGGGAGTCTAAAATGGAATGAGGGAAGGGGCCAGGTGATGGCGCACCTGGCTAAGTGCTTACATTACAGCGTGCAAGCTCCTGGTCCCCACCTGCAGGGGGAAAGCTTCACAAGTGGTGAAGCAGGGCTGCAGGAGGCTCTCTCTCTCTCTCTCTCTCTCTCTCTCTTCTCCTTTTTCAATTTCTCTGTCTCTAGCCAATAACTAATTAATTAATTAATTAAAAATAAAATGGAAGAAAGGACACTGGTAACACTTTCATAGTTACTCAAAAAAGCTAAAATAGAACCTGCAATGAATCAACCATCGTCACACTCACTCTGCCCTCCCCCCACACCCCAAGAAGAACTGAAGTAGAGATTCAAAGAGCTCCGAGCTTGTTGAAGCGTTACTCTCAATAACCCAAAGGTGGGCATGACCTGAGTTCCTCCATCAGAGTCTGTCTGTCCAGCCAATGGGACACTGCTGAGCTTTTGTGTTTTGTGCCATGTGCCACCCAGCCCCCACTGCTGAGCTTTTGAAAGGAATGACATTCTGGAATGGACCATCACCAAGCTCAGGGACAATAGCCAGGCACAGAGGGACGCTGTGTGGGAAGCACTTACATGAAGCGACTTCAGAGAGACGCATCTGAGGAGAGCCAGTGGCAGGCAGAGGAAGCAGGGGATGGAGTTTAGCAGCTGCAAAGTTTCTACTTGGGATGATGACACTGTTTGGGGACTAAAGACCAGTGGCAGGTGCACAGCTCTGTGAATATTCTAGATGCTAGTCTGAGATGGGTAAAAGGCAAACTTGTTTTCATTGCCAGAGGCTTGCCACTCCAAGATGACTCTTTCAGATATATATATAAAGAGAGAGAGAGAGAGAGAGAGAGGGCTTCCTCCAGTGCAGTGGGGGCTGGGATTGAACCTGGGTTAAGCCTATGACAAATCAGATACCTTTCCAGAAGAGCTATCTCTTTTTTGTCCCCAGGATTGTTACTAGGGCTCTGTGCTTACAGGACTCCTCTGCAGCCTTTTATTTTTTTTCCCCGTTTTGATAGAGGTCAAGAGATAGATAGGAAGATGGAGGGGGGAGAGAGAGAGAGAGAGAGAGAGAGAGAGAGAGAGAAAGAGAGAAAATGAGAGACACCACAACACTGCTCCACCACTTTGAAGCTTCCCATATGCAGGTGTTCCCATGTGGTAACCAGGGGCTTGAACCCTGGTCCTCGAACAAGGCAATATGCGGCACCACAGGGCCCACAGCCCCAGATGGACTAACTTGCTGGCCCAAGTGAAAACTCTTTTAGTTCTCTGACCTAGTGTTTTATCAAGTTATTTCTGCTTCTTTTGTAGATCTGTACCAATTCTGTTTAGGTGTTTGATATTAGTCGCTTGTCTCAAGTGTGATGTGCAAATATCTTCTCCCATTTACTGGGCTGCCTGATTATCTTTGTGTAGTTTGTGTTTGATGTGCAGAAGCTTTTTAGTTCCATGTGATCCCATTAGTTCACTCTTGTTTTCATTCCCTATGCCCAGGGAGTTGAGTCTCCAAATACGTCTTTGATGTGAAGGTCCTGCAAAGTTTCACTGACATTTTCTTCTATAAATTTTAGCGTTTCTGGTCTAATCTCTAGATCTTTAATCCATTTTGAGGTGGTGATTTAGTTTCACTGTTCTACATGTGGCCGTCCAATTTTCCCAGCACCATCTGTTCCCAGATCTTCTTTATTGCACTGAATGGTTTCAGTCCCCCAAGTGAAAACTCTTCATGTGTGACTGGGCTAACTTCACACAGGAGAACTTCTCATCTTAAGCAGGAGTTCTCTTTCAACTCTGGTAAATAGTGATACATAGAGAGAAACAGAGATATATCCTGATATATATGCACATATGTGCATATGTATGTGTGTATGATCTTTTCCTTTCCTTTCCTTTCCTTTCCTTTCCTTTCCTTTCCTTTCCTTTCCTTTCCTTTCCTTTCCTTTCCTTTCCTTTCCTTTCCTTTCCTTTCCTTTCCTTTCCTTTGCCTCCAGGGTTATTGCAGGGGCTCTGTGCCTGCACTACATAATCACTGCTCCCATTGGCCATTTTTGCTTCTTTATTATTATTATTATTATTTTTTGCCTCTAGGGTTATTGCTGGGGCTTTGTGCCTGTACCACAAACCCACTGTTCCTGGAGGCTACTTTTTTCCTTTAGTTGTCTTTGCTGTTTTATCATTGTTGTTACTGATGTTGTTGTTGTTGGATAGGACAGAGAAATGGAGAGAGGAAAGGAAGACAGAGAGGGGGAGAGAAAGAGAGACACCTGCAGATCTGCTTCACCGCTTGTGAAGCGACTCCCCTGCAGATGGGGAGCCGGGGGCTAGAACCAGGATCCTCATGCTGATCTTTGCGCTTTGTGCCACGTGCGCTTAACCCGCTGCGCTACCACCTGATCCCCTTTTGCTTCTTTTTATTTTATTTTTTTTCCTTTCTATTTTTATTTGACAGGACAGAGAGAAAGTGAGGGGGAGAGGAAACAGAGAGAGGCAGAGAAAGATGGACACGGGTGGAATTGCATCTCTGCTCGTGAAGTGTTCCCTCTCAGGTGGGGGCTGGGGCTCAAACCTGCACAAGTAATATGTGTGCCTAGCCAGGTGCACCACCGCCTGGGCCCCTACAATTTTTTCTTTAACCTTTTTCCTGGTGACACTCTAGTGGATGAGGCCCACAGTAAAGTTTGGTGAAGCCAAGGCACCCTATAAAGACTAGAAAAGAAAAATGGGGGGCAAAACAGCGGCACAACTGGTTGAACGCACACATTACAGTGCACGAGGGTCTGGGTTCAAGCCCCCGGTCCCCACTTTCAGGAGGGAAGCTTTATAGGTGGTGAAACAGTGTTGTTGGTGTATTTCTCTTTCCTCCCTTCTTTATTTCCCCCTTCACTCTCAATTTCTCTCTATCTATTCAAAAATAGAGAGATAGGGCAGAGGATAGATAGCATAATGGTTATGCAAATAGACCATCATTCCTGAGGCTCCAAAGTCCCAGGTTCAAGTCCCTGCACCACTGTTGGGTAGTATGCCACCTCCCCCTGGCTTCTGCTTAACCATATGCCTATATAGGGATTTACTGATCCAAAGCTTTGGTCTATTTACATAAATCACTTTTACATTTACATAAAGCATTCCCTCCAGGGCATTGGTGGTTCAGTGATAGGATTCTCGCCTGTTCTGCCCCCTCCTTGTCACACTCTGATTTTCACCAGTCACTTTTCTCTCCACCCTCTCTATATCACATCCTGTTTCCACCCTACTTGGAGAGTATAAAAACAGCTGCTCTTCTAATTAAAGACACTTGGAAATTGCTTTCTGGCTCCGAGAGTTCCAGAGTGTATCTCCTGCGGAAGTTAGTGCGGCACGAGTTCCTGATCCCTCTCCCACGCAGCAGCCTAGATCGGCTCCAGTTGAGTTCTCTCCAAGCCAGAGAGCACTAGCTCGGGAAGAAGTACCCTCAGGCTATCCCGGCACACCACCATAAGCCAGAGCTGACAGTGCTCTGGTTAAAAAAAAATAGAGAGATAGATAGATAGATGGATGGATGATAGATAGATAGATAGATGTGGATTTTTTTTTCCAGTCCTAGCTTACTGTGGCACTTGGGATTGAATCTGTAACCTTTGGTACATCAGGCATGAAAACTAAGGAGAGACACGGGGGTGGACAGTGGCACACCTAGTTAAGCACACATAGCACTAAGTGCAGAAACCCATACAAGTATCTGGGTTTAAGCCCCCAGCTCCCCACTTGCAAGGGAGGCACTTCACAGGTGGTGAAACAGGTCTGCAGGTGCCTTTCTCTCTCCCCTCTTTTCTCAATTTCTCTCTGTCCTATCCAATATAAAATGGAAAAAATGCCCACTGGGAGCAGTGGATTTATAGTGCTGGCACTGAGTCCCAACAATAACCCTGGAGGCAAGAGAGAGAAAGAAGAAGAGGTAGAAGAAGAAGAAAAAAAAGAGGTAGAGAAAGAAGAAAAAGGAGGAGGTGGAGGAGAGAAAAAAAGAGAGGAGGAAATGGCATAAGAAATCATATGGGGGCCTGGCGGTAGCACAGCAGATTAAGCACACATGGCGCAAAGCACAACGTAAGGATCCAGGTTCGATCCCCCGGCTCCCCACCTGCAGGGGGAATCACTACACAGGTGGTGAAGCAGGTCTGCAGGTGTCTGTCTTTCTCTCCCTGTCTCTGTCTTCCCCTCCTCTCTCCATTTCTCTCTGTCTTATCCAACAACAATGACAGCAATAACAACAATAATAGTAACAACAACAAGGGCAACAAAAGGGAAAAAAATGGCCTCCAGGAGCAGTGGATTCATAGTGCAGGCACCGGGCCCCAGCAATAACCCTGGAGGCAAAAAAAAAAAAATCATATGCAGAGTTTCAGAAAATTAAAAGCTACTTTATAATAGCAAATATGACAACTTGAGACAAGTTGGATTTGACTGTATTATACATATTTTTCAATAAAAGATATGGAAAACCTCAAATCAGAAGTGTTTCGTAACTTCAAAAAGTAAGTAAGAAAAAAAAGAAAGTATTTTTGTATAACCATTATGCTACATTCCCAGCCTGGAATCTCTTCTTTAAAATTATTTTCTGTGTATCATTTTATCTGAGAAATACTGATTACCTGAAAGTTGTTGGCACACAAAGTCCATCTCTTATCTTCCTGTGATGAGTGTTAGCACACCACTCCAATCACCAACTGAAATTGTCCTCTACCAAGTGCTCTTGACCCGCAATGCAGATTAGGTCTCATCTAACTAGATCAGAGAGAGACTCTTAGCTACAGAGACAACACCCCGCTGGGGGAAACGCCTGCCAGGTAGACCTGGGCTGGGCTTCCCCTGGGAACTCTTGTCATCAGCAATTTACACCCCCCTGGCTAGGGTACAAATCACTCAGCAATCATCAGTCTGGCGCCTGCTCTGAGGTCTGTGCTGTTGAAACCATGGCCTGGGGGCAGGCAGAAGCACTAAGTCTTTCTCAATCTCTCTCTCTCTCTCTCATTTCCCCTCTTTTACTCTCTCACTCTCTCCCTTCCTCTCTCTCACTCTCTCCCTCTCTCTCTCCCTGTCTCTCTCCCTTCATCTGTATATCTCTCCCTTCCTTTTCAATGTATCTATCTCTTTCCAAAAGAAAAAAATACAATAAAATATGTAATTTTTGTTTAAATAATAAAAATCTAGCTCTACTCGTTCCTTGCTATTTATGGTGCTTCCCTTCTTGCTAAAAAATAATAATGATAATTAATTATCACCTGTATTGTTGTATTGCAGAAATCTGTACTGGGTGTGTTAGAGGTTACTGTGATCTGCTGCCTTACTCTGAGACCCAGTGGAATTAAATGCAGACCCAGGTGAAGAAGGTTAAGGAGGTAAGTCACTACTGAGAGAAGGAAAGACTACATTTCCCAGAAACCCATACTCCAAGGAAGGAAAAAAAAGGCAAAAGCCCGCCAAGTGAGAACCTGGAGAAGGAGGAAGTTGGAGGATGGCCAACCCCTGGCCATCAGCCCATAAAAACTCCAGGCCAGTAAAAAAAAAGAAGAAGGAGGAGGAGGAGGAGGGGGAGGGGGAGGGGGGAGGGGAGGGGGAGGAGGAGGAGGAGGGGAGGGGAGGGGGAGGAGGAGGAGGAGAAGAAGAGGAAGAACAAAATGTGCTATCATCTATCATCCCCTTTGCTAATACCGGAGGATCTCACTCAGAGGTGGAAACTAAGAAGCAAGGACAGAAAAGGGAAAACACAAGCTGAGACGTGGACTGGGCACAGTGCAATTGCAACGAAGACTTCTGGGGGAGGAAGGGAATGGGCTGGGGGTAAGGGCAGAGAGGGCTTGGGGACCCAGCGCTGGACTTGGGTGCATGGCCGTGGGTGGTATTGTGGGGGGGCAGGGAGGCAGCACCCTACTCCCTGCACCTTGCAGGAAACCTGGATAAGGGGCCAGAAGCCCAGTGTGTCTGCACACCCTGCCCCAGCTCCCTCCCTCCCTGACTGCAAAGGCCACAGCATGCAGATGGAGGCAGAGGGGACCCCTGGAGACAGAGGCTGAAGCTCATCCCCTGAGGGTCCCACTTTCCCCACAAGAGACTAGAAAGGTGGCAAGACCAAGGGGTTCGGGGCTCACTCTCTCTATCTCTATCGCTATCTCTATCTCCTTCATGCCTACGCGGCTTGTACTTCCTTCTTTTCTGTCCTTCTATTCTCCCAATCAATGCTCGTCTTCTCCCTGAAACATGACTGGTGCTCTCTGTGATTCTTCCATGGAGGAGTCAGTCTAGAACCCCACAGTAGGGAACTGGAGAATGGTCCCAGTTAGCGGTTCCCTCTTTCAGTGGGAGTGGTGCAGGTGAGAGGCTGTACCAGCGGGTCAGCAACTGTCTTGTAAACCATCCTCCCCGCCCCCCCCCCCCCCAAAAAAAAATGATTTGGAAAAACAAAACAAAAACTCCAGCTAACTGCGGGAGAGTAAGTAACTGAGCCCTAGATCCATTCAATAATAACTACAACAATAAAACAACGAGGGCAACAAAAGGGAGTAAAAAAAAAAAAGTTGGGGGACTGGAGAGAGTTCACTTGCTTTACTCTGTGCAGAGCCCTGGACTTGAGCCCTGACACCACATGGGAGCACTGGACTGTACCAGGGGAGGGCCGTGGTTGGTGGAATGGTGCTATGGTGTTTCCTCTCTCTTGACTTCTTCCTTTTTCTTTCAATAAAAATAAAAGAATGAATAAGTGGGGGGGGGGAAAAGTCCTTGCAGTCCATAGTATAATAGGACTAAGCCTTTGGTGTTGACATTTAAATTGTACTTCTTTGACTTTCATTGGTAGGCTTGAATCTAACCGACTACACGGCAAGATTTACTATTTCAAAGTCAGAAATTTGGGCTGGGAGATAGCATAATAGCTATGCAAAATGACTCTCATGCTTGCAGCTCCAAAGTCCCAGGTTCCGTTCCCCATACCACCATAAGCCAGAGCTGAGCAGTGCTCTGGGGGTGGAGGGGAGATATACAGCAGGGTATGTTTTTCCAGGTGGGGGTTAGGTCATATAATGGTCATGCAAAAAACTCTCAGGACGGAGGCTCTGAAATCCCAGGTTCATCTCCCCACACCACCATAAGCCAGAGCTCATCAGTGCTCTGGTAAAATAATAATTATAATAAATAAATTAATTAATTAAAGTGAAAGTCAGGAAGTTTCTAGTACTTTCTCAGTTTCTGTGGGCGCATCTTTGTCTTGCCAGTATTTTTTCTTTTCCAGTACTAGTAATCATGGCATTTGATGGTTTGATAGAGCTAATTCAGGAATAGTTTTGGCTCAAGTTGTTCTTGACAATTAGTTATTAATTTTAATATTTATTTATTCCTTTTTGTTGCCCTTGGTTTTTTTATTGTTGTAATTATTGTTGTTGTTATTGATGTTGTTGTTGTTGGATAGGACAGAGAGAAATGGAGAGAGGAGGGAAGACAGAGAGGGGGAGAGAAAGACACTTGCAGACCTGTTTCACCACTTGTGAAAACTCCCCTGTAGGTGGGGAGCCGGGGGCTCAAACCAGGATCCTTACGCCGGTCCCTGCGCTTTGTGCCACGTGCGCTTAACCGGCTGTGCTACCGCCTGACTCTCAATTAGTTATTAATTTATACGAATCTGGGATTGGGTTTTAATGGGAGTGATCATTCTTAGTCACGTAACTATTTTATATAGGCATTTGTCTAAGTCTGAAGATGAAGTTAACTAGGCAACAAAGAAATAATCTTAAAAAAGAGCTACAATCTGGGGTCAGCCGGTGGCACAACAGGTTAAGCACACAAGGACCAGCATAAAGATCCTGGTTCCAGCCCCGCACTTGCCACCTGCAGGGGAGTCGCTTCACAAGCAGTGGAGCAGGTCTGCAGGTGTCTATCTTTCTGTTCCCCTCTCTGTTTCCCTGTCCTCTCTCTATTTCTCTCTGTCTTATCCAACAACAGGAATGCCAACAATAACAGTAACAACAACAACAAGGGCAACAGAATGGGAAAAATGGCCTCCAGGATCAGTGGATTCATGGTGCAGGCACTGAGCCCCATCGATAACCCTGGAGGCCAAAAAAAAAAAAAAAAAGTGCTACAGGCCAGACTCGTGTTTATGTGCTGACTAGTGAGAGAGGAAAGGCTCTGAGAAGCTTCCACAGTTGATCATTTAATAGCTGCTTGTCTCTAGTGTGGAAATGGATAATGGGAATTTTCATTTATTGTTTTTGTGGAATCAATTGAAATGCCCATGGACAGATGGCTGGAGAAGGAAGATGTAAGATATATAGTAACTGGAATATTACTTGGCCATTAAAAGTGACATGTGTCATTCTGGAATGAGATGAATGGGACTGGAGATAATTACAATGAGTGAAGTCAATGGGGCAGGAAGTAACAACTATGCTTTCTCCTGTTGTATCTTCACTGGCCATTTTTTATGGCTTCATGCCACCCTACTTAGGGACCCAAGCTTACTGAGCTACCTTGTTCTGGAACCCTGCTAACCCACCTTCTGTGTGGAAATCACAGGACTCACCACTACAGACTCCTCTTTGGCTGACATAAGTTACATAATGTTTCCCTATTTGCCAACTGAATTACAACTACCCTTCAGCACTGAGGAGGGAACCTCCCTCCTCCCCAGCCCACATGGCTTCTGCTTTTCCAAAATACATTTCACATATTAGAAGGAAAAAGGTACAGGACTTTGGAGAATTAAGAAGAAAATTCAGATCAGCAGAATAGCCAGGCCGTAGACCCCAGGGAGTTGAGGGGCTTAGTTCCAGAGCCAGACTGTATAAAAACAGGGCTTAGGAAGTCGCCCAGAGTCGTCCTGTAGGAAACACATCCTCTGCCAAGAAGTGGCCCTGGAGGAGTGTTTGTAGAGATGAAGCAGATTCCAGACTCCCACGAGGTGGTGGTGGAAATAAGACCGGTTTCGAGAGCCTGGCTCTGTGTGAGTCCATGATGGCCTCCCTTCTCTGCAAAAAATGTCAAGGAAAGCTAAGAGAAATCCCAGGTGTGGTCACGCCGGCCTACACTGCCACTCGAGGGAGACTGGTCCTGAAGTGAGCGCAGAATGTTGCCAGCTATGACTGGGAGCTCAGACTGACAGGGACTGACAGGTCGTACAGGCTTCTGTGCTACATGTGAGTAGGTATGGGCCCTGGGTCAGATCAATGGGGTAAACAGGTATTTATATACTTTTCTTATGTTTGGGAACTACTCTCTGCGCTAATCCAGCTTTCTAGTTCTATTCTCAGTTAAATGACGTGCCCTCTAACGTGGATGTAGGCATCCCCTGTGTTAGGAAAGGTCTCACCAGATTTGAAGAGATGCGAGATTGACTGCTCAGGTTTGGTATCTCTGGTGACAGTCCACAGAAGGATGATGCAGAGTGGCAGCATGATGCAGCATGATGCAGAGTGGCAGTGCCAGTGGCAATTTGGTTGAAGGTGGCAGAGGTGGTATGGCACTAATCTAGTCTTATTCTCAATTTTGACAAACCCCAGACAATATTTTTAGTCCACTTGCATTTTAGCTGTCAGGCCCAGGCAAAAATGACTAAAGTCATGGGCCCCTTGGAACATACCTAAAATAGACTTTCTAGCTGCTTCCCACATGAAGGCCCTTGATTTCATCTGCTCTCTCCCTACCTTTGGGTTCCTGTGTATAAAACCATTTGTCTTGCTTTATATTTTACTGCCTTTTAGCTACCAAGTTGCTGATGCTACTAAGATTCCAACCAGACTTCCCTGGACGGACGACCCCACCAATATGTCCTGGATCTCTGCTTGTCCTCAAGTCTCACCTCTGTCGAGCTCTGCCCCACTAGGGAAAGATAGTAACAGGCTGTGGGTATGGACCCACTTGCTAATGTTCATGTCCAGTGGAGAAGCAATAACAGAAGACCTTCCACCTTCTGCACCCCATAAAGAATTTTGGTCCCCCTTCGTAGGCCCCCATAGGAACTTGCCCTCAACTTGGATCAACAACGGTAGAAAATGTCCCATCCTCCGAAGGGAGGCTGGACAACATACTCTATGCTACACCTGAGGGAGATGGGTCGATACTGGGGCAGCTTGGAATGTTCCTACTCATGACCACAGAATATGAGCTCAGATCTATAGGGATGCAGAGGTCACATAGTCTCCTAAGCTGAATATGGGCCCCAGACCAAATCAAATCAATGGGGTTTACAGTCAACAATATTTATACCCCTTTCCCATATTAGGGAGCTACTCTCTTCCCTGATCCAGCTTTCTGTTCCTTTTCCAGCCATGACATCACCTCCCCAGACAATAACTTGGATCCACCTGCATATCGGATTTCAGGCTCAGGGAAAAAAAAAAAAAAAAAACTAGTATAGCCACAGGCCCTTTGGAATATAAACTAAAACATATATAAACTAAAACTATAACTAGCTATATACAAAATGGAGGACCCGCCAACTCTTCATCTGCACTATTCCAGCCTTTATGTTCATGATTGTTCAATTTGTTTGGCTTTGTATGTTAAGTCTCTTTTCAGCCACCAGGTTCCAGATGCCAGCATGATGCCAACCAGACTTCCCTGGACAGATGACCCCACCAATATGTCCTGGAGTTCCGCTTCACCAGAGCCCCACCCTACTAGGGAAAGACAGAGGCAGGAGTATGGATCGACCTGTAAATGCCCATGTTCAGCGGGGAGGCAATTACAGAAGCCAGATCTTCCACCTTCTGCATCCCACAATGACTTTGGGTCCATACTCCCAGAGGGTTAAAGAATAGGAAAGCTATCAGGGGAGGGGATGGGATACGGAGATCTGGTGATGGGAACTGTGTGGAGTTGTACTCCTCCTATACTATAGTTTTGTCAATGTTTCCTTTCTATAAAAATATATATATATATGTATATATATATTTTGGCCCATACTCCCAGAGAGGGATAAAGAATAGGAAAACTTCCAATGGAGGGAATTAAACATGGAACTTTGGTGGTGGGAACTGTGTGGAATTATGTCCCTGTTATCTTACAATCTTATTAATCATTATTAAATAACTAATAATAATAAAAAATAAATCATGGGTGTCATCAATCAGTGTGGATGATGCTTCACTTTGCCAAAACTTCTGGAAGGGGAAAGCTGTGTAGAGGAAGGCAAAAGGGAGACCTTACCAGCTTTCTCAGTTGAGAAGTCTCACTGCAGGTACGGTTTGATCCAGGAGCTCAGTCATCTTGTTTTCTTTCTCTCCCTCCAAAGTAGAAGAAAGCACAGGAAAAATCTCCAATTAAAACTCCAGAAGGATCTTCCTTGCAGGGGGTAGTTGGTGAATTTGGGGCTTATCTGCCTCAGAAGATTGGGGCTAGAAGGCCTGCCCTACTAAAGTCCTGAGTCCAGGCCAAGAGGCTGCCAAGCACCCCTCAGTTCTCTGCCTGGGGCCACAGCTCCACTCCTGCCCTCCTCTCCCCCCTCTCCACATCTGCCTCCCACTCTGCCCCTGCTCCCCCAATGGTCCTCCCTGCTGTGAAGTCTCTTTCCTGGCTCCCTTTTGTTGCCCTTGTTGTTTTATTGTTGTAGCTATTATTGTTGTTGTTGTTGATGTCATCATTGTGGTTGGATAGGACAGAGACAAATGGAGAGAGGAGGGGAAGACAGAAATGGGGAGAGAAAAACAGACACCTGCAGACCTGCTTCACCACTTGGTTTTGTCAATGTTTCCTTTTTATAAAAAAAAAAAAAAATTTTTTTTTTTTTGGTCCATACTCCCAGAGAGGGATAAAGAATAGGAAAACTTCCAATGGAGGGAATTACACATGGAAGTTTGGTGGTGGGAACTGTGTGGAACTACAGGTGGGGAGCTGGGGGCTCGAACCGGGATCCTTATTCCGGTCCTTGTGCTTTGCACCACGTGCACTTAACCAGCTGTGCTACCCCTGGAGCATATATTAATTTGTCACATCGTTCGCCTTAAACTTAAACAGGGTTCTATGTCAAAGGTGCCTTAAGAGAGCTAGAACAATGTCAAACCTGCTCCCATGCTTCTCGACAGATGTTTGCTGATCACATCAACAGAAAAGCCCAAGGCAGACAGAATAAATGTTCTGCTGATTCTGCCACCTAGAGATAATTCCTATTGAAACAGACGTTTATTACTGTCTTTCTTGATCATTTTATTAGGTTGTTGATGATTTACATGCAGTTGTTGACACGTAGGATATGATTTTCTTGTTCTCTAAAAATATTTATGTTGATGAGATGAAAGAGCCCGGGGTGGAAGGCACCAGAGCTCAGCTCTGGCGTATGGCAGTGTTGGGGATTGAACCGGAGACCTTTGAAACAAATTTTTTTTTTTCTTAAATTTTTAAAAATTATCTTTATTTACTAGGTCGAGATAGGCAGAAATCCAGAGGGTAGGAGGAGACAGACAGGGAGAAAGAGACACCGGCAGAACTGCTTCACCACTCCCAAAGCTTTCCTTGTATGGGTGGGGACTGTGGTCTCGAATCTGGGTCCATGCGCAATGTAACATGTGTGTTCAACCAGTCGCTCCGCTGCCTGATTTTTTCCTTTTTGTCCAATGCATCAACTATTTATATATTCTTTTCATTCAGTAATGACTGCTTTAAGTTCTATTACCATTATACTTTCTCCCACTAACTTATACCCTTCCCATGTTCCTAAATATCCATCCACACCATGATATGTACTCCATTTCATTTGCTGGGTCCCCTACACTTATTTGGGTTTTCTCAGTGTTTGGCCGTAAGAAAATATTGCAAAAAAAAAAAGTGTGTTCATGCTTTGCACATTTTATTTTAAATCTAGGAATTCTCTACAGCATAAATTCCTAGAAGTAGGTTCACTCAGGCAAAAATGTCTGCCTATTTCCAAGCTTTGTGCCACCACTCATTCAATAAGATCTCCTTGTTTTGGGAGTTGGGCAGTAGTGCAGTGGGTTAAGCGAATGTGACACAAAGTGCAAGGACCAGAGTAAGGATCCCATTTCGAGCCCCCGTCTCGACTCCCACCTGCAGGGGAGTCGCTTCACAGGCGGTGAAGCAGGTCTGCAGGTGTCTGTCTTTCTCTCTCCCTCTCTGTCTTCCCCTCCTCTCTCCATTTCTCTCTGTCCTATCCAACAACAATGTCAATAACAACAACAATAACTACAACAATAACACAAGGGCAACAAAAGAGAATAAATAAAACAAAATAAAAAGATCTCCTCGTTTTGGGGGAACCGATACCGCACATTCAAGGGAACTTTCCTCGTGTTCTTGACACTAGGTTTATGTGTCTTTAAGACAATAAAGTGCACGTGCGCTTCTGTCTGCTCTGAATGTTTATCTTGATGGCTGTTGCCATTCTTTGATGGTTGGGATTTCAATACAACTAGGAATGCCTCTGAAAAGAAATATCAGAAGGCTTTCCAAAAATACCACATCCTCACAAAAAATGTTCAGACTTGAAAATGAAATGTGTCTCTGGTAATTGAATTTCACCGCAAGCCAATTCAACTTAGTCCCGGGAGCAGAGAAAATTGCGTGGGGGAGAGGCGTGACTTGCAAACTTGCTCAAACAAAAGCTCTTGGAGTCTGGAGGCTCAGTGAGAAAATTCGCCAGTCTGACTTTTCTTCTCTTGTAGAATGAACGGGATCAGAGTCGAGGCATTGGATAGTTGCTGCCCAGGTGCAGGATATCTTTAGAGTCTCCCTAAGGTTCTTTATTAGTTCTTGAAAACTTGGGGAGGGGGTGCTTGGGGGTGGAAGGCTCTAATTTTGAAAAATATTTTTTTATTAATGAGAGGGATAGGAGGAGACAGAACCAGACATCACTCTGGTACTTGTCCTGCTGGGATTGAACTCTAGACTTCATGCTTGAGAGTTCTGTGCTTTATTCACTGCACCATCTCCTGCACCCTGGGGGTGAGGGCGTTATCTTTGAACTGTTGTTGCATCTGCATAATCGAGGCAAGTGTTCTTTTCTGATCTGGATATCCTTCCTTCTCTTTTCTTTTTTAATCTCTTCCCCCACCTCCTCCCCAGAGCACTGCTCAGCTTTGGCTTCTGGCGGTGTTGAGGTCTGAACCTGGGACCTTTGGTGCCTCAGGCATAAAATTCTTTTTGCAGAACCATATGCTATCTCCCCAGCCCATTATTATTATTATTATTGTTGTTTGCTTTTATTTTGGACAAAAACAAAGAAACTGTGAAGGAATGCAGAGACAGAGGGGGAAAGAGAGATACTGGCAGCATTGCCTCAGCACTCGTGAAGCTTCCCCCTTGTCTGTGGGGATGGGGGCTGGAATCTGCGTCTTGTTTACTGTAATGTGTGTCCTCAGCCAGTGCACCATGCTGGGTCCCTCTTTATTTTTGTCTTCCTCCTCCTTCTCCTCTTCCTCCTCCTCCTTCTCCTCTTCCACCTCCTCCTCCTCCTTCATCTTCTCCTCTACCTCCTCCTCCTCTTCCTCCTCCTCTTCCTCCTCCTTCTTCCTGCCTAGTGCTCTGGCCAGGATATCCAGTATTGAATTTAATCAAAGTGATGACAGCAGAGGTCTGTATCTTCTTGCCAACCAGAGAGGGGCATCTTTCTAGAGGTCACTACTGAGCATGACACTGGCCATGAACTTGTCAGCCGATGACTTTCACTAAGATGAGCACCTTCCCTCTGTACCCAGCTTTCTGAGTCTGTTTGTTTGTTTGCTTATTTTGGAATCACGAGGTGGGTGATGTCACCTGCTTCTTTTCTGTCCCCAAGTCTGGAGAGTCACGCTGTCTGGCAGAGTGACAGCAGAAGAAAACCAGATTGCGGTAGGTCGGGCTTCCTTTTGGTGACGTTGCCATTGTGCCTGACGTCACCCTCCTGATGAGTGAAAGCAAGTGGCTTCCTGCTGTAGCTTTTCTGAAGTTCTCGCCCTTCTAATGCGTCAGTGCAGGTGAGCGTCACCAGGAGCTGCTAATCTTGGCGCAGCCACAGCTGGACACGCATGAGTGAGTGACTCGGAGATTTCTCTAATGCAAGTACTCTGGGGACAGGGGTCCTCTTTCCCACATGCTTCCCTGGGCTCTTGGGGAGATGCTGAGAATTTTTACTTCAAAGGATGGATTGCAAAAGAAGATTGAACTAATGATTTAGCTGGCGCTCCCAAGACCCAGGATGCAGCATTCACTGCACAGAAGAATCTGTGCTGGGGGCAGGGGAAATAGCATAGTGGTTCTGCAAATGACTTTCATGCCTGATCCTCTTGAGTTCCCAGGTTCAGTGCCCAGCTCCATCATCAGCTAAGCAGTGCTCTCTCTGAATCTTTCTCTCTCTGACTCATTAAAATGAAATAAATAAAACATTTTTTAAAAAAAGCATCTGTGCTTGTCAGGACTGGTGCTGGTGCATCCAGTTGAGCACACATGTCACCACACTCAAAGACCTGAGTCCCCACCTGCAGGGGACGTTTCTTGAAGAGTGAAGCAAGTGCTGCAGGCGTCTCTTTCTCCTTCTCTAACTCAATTTCTTTTCTTTTCCTTTGTTTTTTGCCTCCAGGGTTATCACTGGGGTTCAGTGCCTGCACCACAAATCCACTGCTCCTGGAAGCCATTTTCTTCCCCTTTTGTTGCCCTTGTTTTTTATCGGTGTTCTTGTTACTATTATAGTTGTCATCATTGTTGGATAGGAAAGAAAGAAATCGAGAGGGGAGGGGGAGACAAAGATAGACACCTGCAGACTTGCTTCACCACCTGTGAAGCGACTCCCCTGTAGGTGGGGAGCCAGGGCTCGAACGGGGTCCTTAAGCAGGTCCTTGCTCTTTGTGCTACGTGTGCCTAACCCACTGTGCTACTGCAGGGCCCCCTCTAACTCACTTTCTTTCTGCAATAAAAAAGGGGGAGTCGGGCGGTAGCGCAGTGGGTTAAGCGCTTGAGGCACAAAGCACCAGGACCTGTGTAAGAATCCCGGTTTGAGCCCCCGGCTCCCCACCAGCAGGGGAGTCCCTTCACAGGCAGTGAAGCAGGTCTGCAGGTGTCTGTCTTTCTCTCCCCCTCTCTGTCTTTCCCTCCTTTCTCCATTTCTTTCTGTCCTATCTAACAACAATGACATCAATAACAACAATAATAGCTACAACAATAAAACAACAAGGGTAACAACAGGAAATAAATCAGTAAATATGAAAAAAATTTTTTTAAAGAACAAAAGGAAAAAAAAGACGATCTTGTATTCTTTCAGACAAAATGGATGGCATTGGTGGTGACTGTGTTAACTAAGATAAGTTAGGCGGTGAAAGAGAACTATGGGATGGTTTCACGACATGGGAATCTAGAGAACTGAAACATATGGACTTGCAAAACAACAACAAGAATAGCCAAACTTTCTCTGAGAAGACTCTGGCGAGTGGTGGGTGGTGGTGCCCTGGGCTGAGCGTGCACGTTGTCAGGTCCAGGGCAACAAAAGGGAATAAATAAAATAAAATAAAATAAATAAACAGATAAATAAATAGGGAGAGAGAATTAAAGAATTGAGAGGCCAGAGCACTGTGATAGTTATGTGGTGCTGAGGATCAAACCCAGCGACTCCTTCAGCCCCCCAAATTATTCGTTTCTATGTCTGCCATGATTTCAAGCAGTGATGAGCTGGAGCGTTTCTGTGTGGAGTGGCACACTCACCCACACCACCTCCTTTTACCCTGACAGTGGGTGCTCCGAGACAGGCAGAAATGATTTCCCGGGACCGCGTGGTTGAGCGCACATATTACAATGTGCAAGGACGCAGGTTCGAGTCCCTGCTCCCCACCTGCAGGGGGATAAGCTTCCGGAGCGGTGAAGCAGGGCTGCAGGGCACTTCCTCTTTCACTATCTCCCTCTTCCCTCTCAGTTTCTGTCTCTACCCAAAAGAAATAAAATAAAAAATAAAACAAATTAAATGTCATTATCAAGGAAAGGAATTCTGTTCCCGATGGAGAAAAAGTGAGGTTCAGAGACACGGGGTCCTGCTCCTGGCTACCCGGCCAAGCTGCCCAGGATGCTTCTGTCCCCTGGGTCCTCGGAGGGGAAGCGGAGCTGACTCCACCAGCAGGGGGCGGTGTCTCCCCTCTGACTGCTGCCATCAGCCGGGCCTGAGCCTGGCAAGTGGTCAAGCCCAGTTTCCTTCCTCTCTGCCTGGGCACAGCTGCCAGCTGCTTCGGGTCCCCTGCAGACCCACCCGTGCCTCGCAGGCGTGCTCAGTGCCAGCCAGAGGTGACACGTCTTGGTGTTGACAGCCTCCCCTTTTCCTGCCCCCCAAAGCCACATGATGTGGGGTGTGTGTGTGTGTGTGTGTGTGTGTGTGTCTGTCTGTCTGTCTGCCTGTCGGTTTTGGTGGCAGCACCTGCTTAAGCGCAGGTGTTCCAATGCAGAAAGACTCAGGTTTAAGCCTCCAGTCCTCAACTGCAGTGCTACAGGGGTCTCTTTCTGTCTCTGTCACTATCTCCCCATCCATCTGGATTTCTCTCTGTCTCTATCCAAAAACAAACAAACAAACAAACAAAACTTGGTCTCTTGATTGTAATCAAGCACAGGGAAAAGAAAGGAAACTAGTTAACAATCCCTATTGATCTTCTGAATATTTATTGGTGTTTGCTGCTGTTTGAATAGCTGTTGGAAGAATGGTTACCAGCAAGCACAGAGGAGCAAAGCTATATAACTGAAAAAGACAAAGAGGGAAGGGGAAAAGATGTGAGAATTATGTCTCATTTTCTCCCATTGGCCAATTAAAAATTATTATTATTATTATTATTATTATTATTATTATTATTTTACAAGATCACTGCTCAGCTCTGGGCTATGGGGGTACTGGGGGTTGAACCTGGGACCTCAGAGTTTCAGCCATGGAGTCTGCTTGCATAACCATTATGCTATTTCCTCAGCCCAGTGGCTTTATTTTATTTTTTTTCTCTTCAGGTCATCACTGGGGCTTGGTGCCAGTACTACAAATCCACTCCCCCTTGAGGTCATTTTTTTCCAGTTTTTATTGAATAGGACAGAGAGAAAATGAGAAAGGAGGGGAAGATAGAGAGGGAGAGAGAGAGACACCTGCAGACCTGCATCACCGCTTGTGAAGTGATCCCCACACCACACAGGTGGAGAGCCGGGGCTTGAACTGGGATCCTTGTGTGGGTTCTTGCTTCCTACTATGTGCATTTAACCCAGTGCACCACCACCCAAGCTCTCATTTTCTCTTTTGATAAAGTTTATTTTTTTTTGGGGGGGTCCGGTGTTTCCTTCCCAACAGATGCATACTATTATTTTTATTAAGAATATATAATTTCTGTTTGAGTCCCCGGCTCCCCTCCTGCAGAAGAGTCGCTTCACAGACAGTGAAGCAGGTTTGCAGGTGTCTTTCTCTCCCCCTCTCTGTCTTTCCCTCCTCTCTCGATTTCTCTCTGTCCCATCCAACAACAACAGCAACAACAACAATGATAACAACAATGATAACAAAGACAACAAAAGGGTAAAAAAAAAGAAAATATAATTTTTTGACTGTTGCAGGCTGTCTCCTGCAGGCCTGTTTTCTTTCTTCATTCCTTTCTTTCCTTCTTTTAAAAATAACTTACTTATTGGGAGTCGGGCGGTAGCGCAGCGGGTTAAGCGCAGGTGGCGCAAAGCACAAGGACCGGCATAAGGATCCGGGTTCCAGCCCCCAGCTCCCCACCTGCAGGGGAGTCGCTTCACAGGCGGTGAAGCAGGTCTGCAGGTGTCTATCTTTCTCTCCCCTCTCTGTCTTCCCCTCCTCTCTCCATTTCTCTCTGTCCTATCCAATAACAACCACATCAATAACAACAACAATAATAACTACAACAACAATAAAAAAGACAACAAGGGCAACAAAAGGGAAAATAAATAAATAAAATAAAAAAATAACTTATTTATTTGGGTAAAGACAGAGAGAAATCGAGAGTTGTGTGGGGGAGATAGAGAGGGAAAGAGACAGAGAGACACCTGCAGCCCTGCTTCACCACTTGTAAAGCTTTCCCCCTGTAGGTGGGGAACGGGGGCTTGAACCTGGGTCCTTGCACACTGTAGTGTGTACGCTCAACCAGGTGTGCCACCACTGGGATCCTGCTATTCCTTTTCTTTCCTTCCCCCATCCTGTTTTCTCATTCATTATGATCTCTTTACTGCCACCAGAGAGGCTGTGTGTATAAAGTGACACCCCTTGCAATTAACACCCCCCCCAAAAAAACACCGAAGACTCTCAATCTGCGGGGCCAGGCACATAAAACAGACCAGTAAGGGTTGTTTTGGTAAAGAAAACAGGGCTGGTGAAATAGCTCACCTGGATAGTGTGTTGCTTTGCCAAGAATGTGAGCTAGGTCTGAACCTGGCCCACCACTTTGGAGGAAGCTTCAGTGCTGTGGTATCTGTCTGTCTGTCTATTTACCAATCTATCATCTGCCTAACTTAATATCTGGAAAAGTCAGCCCAGAGCAGTGAAGATGGAGAAGAGATGGAGTTAGATATGAGAAAGGAAGAAAGAGTCAGGTAGTGGCATACCTGGTTGAGCGCACACACTACAGTGTGCAAGGACCCAGGTTCGAGTCCCTGGTCCCCACCTGCAAGGGAGAAGCTTCATGAGTGGTGAAGCAGGGCTGCAGGTGTGTCTCTGTCTCTTTCCCTTTTTATCTCCTTCCCTTTCAATTTCTCTCGGTCTCTATCCAGCAATAAATAAATTTAAAAAATTAAAAAAGAAAGAAAGAGGAAGCTGGGTGGGGGTGGTGGACCAGGGGAAAATTTGTTTTGCAAATAAAGAAGGGCAGGGGAGGCATTGGATGTGCTATGTAGAGCTCACATGTTATGGCCTTAGGACCTGGTTTCACGACCCCAGTCCCCACCTGCAGGGGGAATGTTCACAAGCTATGATGCAGTGAGGCAGGTGTCTCTCTGTCTCTCTCCATATCTCCTCCTTCCCTCTCACTTTCTTCTGGTCTCTATCCAAAACAAATAGTAAAAATAAATAAGTAAATAAATATGTAAATACAGAAAAGGGTCAGGGGAGGACTAAGGAGGGTTGTTAAGTCTTTCTCCCTTTCCCTGGCAAGCCCCCCCCCACCTCCTTTGAGGACCCAGGGTCTCACATATGCAGGATTTCACAACTCTGGTGGTGGTGGGGGGGTGGCAGCTTTTTCATTCAGATACAGAAACAGAGAAAAAGAGAGACAGATGCTGCAGCACCCCTGGTGCTGTGGGGCCAATCATGTGGTGCCTGGATTGGGACATGGGGCAAAATCATAACTTAAGATGTGGAGTCCGAAAGCCTGGAGGTTCCCCTGTGATTGGGAGGTGGGGGTGAATTCTTCCTCCCTTCCCTCCCTCCCTCCCTCCTTCCTTCCTTCCTTCTTCTCCTTCTTTCCCAACTCCCCCTCTTCTTCCTCAGCCCGGCAGCTCACCCGCTCCAGCCAGCCCTGACTTCCTGGCAGTGCCCGTCTGACGGTTCCTAATTATCTTCTGTTGCATCCAGCTGGGTCTCCGAGCTGCCATGCTGTGGGGTCGCAGAGACACCATCTCCCGGCGTCTCCCAGCCACGTGGGGGGAGGGAAGGAGGAAGGAAGAAGCAGCTGGCACAAGTCAGCAGGAAGCTCCTGTGCCCTCCAGGCCTGCTCTGGTCTCTGGTTTTTATATATATATAAATTTTATTTTATTCTTTATTTACAGGATAGAGACAGAAAGCGCTAGAGAGAGAGAGGGAAAGAGGAGACAGAGAGGGAGAGAGACAGAGAGACGCCTTGCAGCCCTGCTTTACCACTTTCCCCTGCAGGTGGGAAATGGGGGCTCATTCGTGGGTCCTTATGCACTCACTATAGTGTGTGCACTCACCTACCCCTGCCAGTTATTCTTATTACTTTGTTTCTTAAGAAAGTTTTTTTAGGTCCTGGGGAGATAGCATAATGATTCTGCAAAAAAAGCTGATGCTTGAGGCTCTAAGGTCCCAGGTTCAATCTCCAGTACCACCATCAGCCAGGACTGAGCAGTGCTCTGATATTTCTTTGCCTTTCTCTCTCTCTCTCTCTCTCATTAAAATAAAATAAAATAAAAGATATAAAAAATGAAAAAATTGTCTCCAGAGTTATCGCTGGGGCTCGGTGCCAGCACTGTGAATCCACTACTCCTATAAGCCCCCACTCCATTTTATTGGACAGAGGGAAATTGAGAGGGCAGGGGTAGAGAAAGGGAGAGAAAGACAGATACCTGCAGACCTGCTTCACTGCTTGTGAAGAACCCCCCCTGCAGGTAGAGAGCTGGGGCTTGAACCAGGATCCCTGTGTGGGTCCCTCACTTTGTACTAAGTGCACTTAACCTGGTGTGCCACTTCCTGGCACCCTGAAAAAGAATTAAAAAAATATATATAGAGACTGGGTGGTGGCACACCTAGTTGAGTACACATGCCACCATGTATAAGGACCTGGGTTCAAGACCCTGGTCTCCACCTACAGAGGAGAAACTTCACAAGCAGTGAAACAATGCTGCAGGCATCTCTCTTTCTCTCTCTCTCCCTCTCTTGAGTTCTCTCTGCTTTTATCCAATAAATTCAGAAATAAAGAAAATATTAAAAAATTAAACACCCAGTGGAAAACACTGGTGGAATCATGCAGGTATTGAGCTCAAGTGACAACTCTGCTGGAATAGGGAGAAAAAACGAAAAGATTCGCTGAAGACCTGTTGCTGGTTTTGTCCTGGAAGAAAGCTCAAAAAGGCCCTAATTCAGAAGGGGAGATCTGAGGGCCACAGAAACTCCCCTACTTGCCCTAGATGCAGGTCCTGGCTTTCTTGTTTCTCTCCGTTTCTGCCCAGATAAGTGTCCCCCACCCCCACACCCCCAATTAAACCAAAAACAGGGAGAGAGGGCTGGGGTGACAGCCTAATGGTTCTGAAAAAGACTCACGCCTGAGACTCCAAGAGCCCAGATTCAATTGCCAACGCTACCATAATAAGCCAGAACTGAGCAGTGCTCTGGTCTTTCTGTATTTCTCTCTAAAATAAAATAAATAAAATGTTTAACAAACAAACAAAACAGGGTTGGGGGGAGGCTGATTTTAAGTTCCTACTTCTATTGTGTGTTCAAACTGCCATAAAGGGGTAATTTTCCTTCCTACAGAAGCTGCCCTGTCAGTGTTTGCTTTTGGAGACCCTGGGCAGTGGCCTCTCACTTAGTTTCAGAGGCAACTGAAATGGAGTAGTGTCGTTTTCGATGGGTTAGGTTGTTTTCGCCAGGCTGGCTTCACGGGCACGGGCGGGTAACAGACGACCAGGGACTCATGGTTGAGCTGTAGGCAGTATCTCTTTATTCATGCAGGACGCAGCACAATCTAAGACGAGCTAAGCTGAACTCAAGGTACAGTACAGTACTCTAAAACTCACAATGCTGTCTTTATATATACTTGACAAGTAGGGTGGAAACAGGGTGTGACATAGAGAGGGTGGAGAGAAAAGTGACTGGTGACAATCAGAGTGTGACAAGGAGGGGGGGTGGAGCAAAAACATATCATGAAACAGTGGGGATTGAACCAATGCCCTGGAGGGAGGTGCTTGTTAACAGCGGTTATGTAAATAGAATGAAGTGGTTATGTAAATAGAATAGTGTTAAGCAGGGGGGATTTAAACCAAATGAAACAGAAGGGGTCTCATGCATACCAACAGAGTAGTTACGGTGAAACCACCAAAAAAGTCGTGGGATTTAGCACGGAAAAATTAATCCAGAACCTTCGGTGCCAGACAGAGGCCAGGAGCCTAACACCTCGTCTTGTGCACAGAGTTAGCTTTCATTCATTCATTCATTCATTCTTTCTTTCTTTCTTTCTTTCTTTCTTTCTTTCTTTCTCTCTCTCTCTTTCTTCCTTCCTTCCTTCCTCCCTCCCTCCCTCCCTCCCTCCCTCCCTTCCTTCCTTCCTCCCTCCCTTCCTTCCTCCCTCCCTCCCTCCCTCCCTCCATCCCTTCCTTCCTTCTTTCCTTCCTTTGTTTCTTTCTTTCTGTCATCAAAACACTCCTCAACTCTGACTGATGGTCGTGCAGGGGATTAAACCTGGGACCTCAGAGCCTCAAGCATGAGAGTCTTTTTGTATAACCACTCTGCTGTCTCCCCTGCCCCAGAATTATCTTTCATAAATGAATGAATGGGGGTGATTCCTTACTTCACAAGGCCTTTTCTGAGACGGAACTGCAGTTTCAAGCCCAGCAGTTAAACTCAGGTGGGTCCAGATTTGGATTTCTTGGCTGATGGCGTGAACTTGAATCGTACCCAGGCAGCAATCTTGACGAAGGTTGAGTAGGCTGGGGCTTCTCTCTTCTTTAGCCCTGTCCTCACTGGTGGTCTGAGAGAATAATTAAAAGGTGGAATCAAATCGCTAGTTTATTGCAAAGATCTCCTGCTAACTTTGTGTCTAAAGCTAATTCTGTTTATTTAGTTCTTTTACCAGAGCACTGCTCAGCTCAGACTTATGGTGGTGCAGGGGGACTGAACCTGGGACTTTGGAACTTCAGACAGGAGTCTCTTTGCATAACCATTATGCTATCCACCTGGCCCTACTTATTTATTATTATTGTTTTTGGGGCTCGGTGCCTGCATCTGCTCCTGGAGGACATTTTTGTCTCCATGTTTTGGTTGCCTTTGTTGCCCTTGTTGTTATTATTGTTATTGTTGCTATTGCTGTTGTTGGGTAGGAAAGAGAGAAGAAACCAAGAGAGGAGGGGAAGACAGAGGAGGGGATAGAAAGACAGAAACCTGCAGACCTACTTCACCGCTTGTGGAGTGACACCACCCCCCCCCCTCAGGTGGGGAACTGGGGGCTTGTATTGGGATGCTCACGCAGGTCCTTGTGCGCTTAGCCTGCTGTGCCACGGCCTGGCCCCCTGCTTATTTTTATTAACCAAACCACCGCTCATCTCTGGTTCTTGTGGTGGTGCTGGAGATTGAACCTGGGACCTTTGGTGCCTCAGGCATGGAAGTTTTTTTTGTGTGTAACCACTATGCTATCTTCCCAGCCCTCCCCCTCTCCCTATCCTCTTTTAAGACCATAAAGAGATTTTTGAAGAACAGTCTGAAAATTTGCCTTACACCATAATAAAGGAACTTCCGAATGTTCATAGAGTCCCCTAAAATTCTGCAAAAGAACCACCCACTATTAACAGGACATTGGGGAGTAAGGGAGCCTCCAAGCCTTGTCTGCAAGAAGACACAACACGTCTTGCCCCCCCATGCCTCCAGCCAGTACTTCAGTACTTTGCACCTCCTCTCTTTTATTTATTTATTTTAAAATTTATTTTAAAAGAGTTTAAAAATTATCTTTATTTATTTTTTATAAAACTTTTTTTTTACCTCTAGAAATTATTTTTATTTTATTGGGGGGTTAATGGTTTAGAGTCGATGGTAAATACGATGGTTTGTACATGTATAACATTTCCCAGTTTTCCACATAACAATACAACCCCCACTAGGTTCTCCTCTGTCATCATGCTCCAGGACCTGAACCCTCCCCCCACACACCCCAAAGTTTTTTTTACTTTGGTGCAATACGCCAGTCTTTATTTAAAGAGAAGCACCTGCAGCACTGAACTTGGGTCCTTGTGCATTGTAACATGTGCGGTCAACCAAGTGGACCATGGTAGCTGGCCCCTCCAGCGCCCCCTCCCCACCTCACATGTGATGATTCAATCAGAGATAGCTCAGACATTGGATCAGCCTTCCAGAAATTGTGGGGGGTGGGGTGGCGGGAGCACAGACATCCCTTGAGAACAGCAAGTAAAAACATTGGTCAAGTAAGTATTCCCTTGAACCTTTTAAGACAGAAACTCAGAAGAAAAAGATGGAAGAGAAATCCAGCTTAGGCGAGTGAGAAGTTGAAGGTTACATTCTTCGGTTTTGTCCACGGGAACACTGCTCAGCTCTGGCTTACCATGGTGCTGGGGATTGAACCTGGGATCTCAGAACCTCAAGCATGCAAATCTTTGTTATTATTATTAAAATTTCTTTATGGGGGATTAGTGGTTTACAGTCGACAGTAAATCCACTAGTTGGTATATGCATAACATTTCCCAGTTTTCCACATAACAATACAACCCCCACTAGGTCCTCCTCTGCCATCATGTTCAGGGACCTGAACCCTCCGCCCCACCCCAGAGTCTTTTACTTTGGTGCAATACATCAATCTTGTTGTTGTTATTATTATATTTAATAATTAAAATAATTTCTTTTGCATAACCAATCTACCAATCCTCAACCTTAAATGATAGCATTTCAGGAAGAGAAACAGAGAGAGAGAGAGAGAGAGAGATGTTGATGAAGAGATCTATTTCTAAATTAAAGAGGTGTGTTTCTCGGAATCACTTTGCCTGTGAGTCAAAAAGACCCCGGGACACTGAGTTGAAATGGTGACAGCTGTCCCTCTTTGTCCTGTTTCCCCTGCTCCCCCAACCCCACCCCCCAAACCAGGGAGCTTCGTGGAGGATTCCGCCTTAGCGAACAATGAAAACATGAAAGGACCTCTCAGGGCAGACTCCTCCCTTAGGAACTCAGGTGTGGCACTTGGGGGGTGAGGGGGTGGGGTTGGGAGGGCAGGCAGGTAGGTATTCAATGCAACCGCCCTTTTAGGGCGACTCAACAGGTCGCTTTCTGCAAAAATCCGCCTCTCTCCCTGCCCCTCTCCCACTCCCCCTTGCTGATCTGGGGGAGGGAGTGTGTGAGTGTGTGTGTGTGTGTGTGTGTGTGTGTGTGTGTGTGTGTGTGAAGACCCGGGGGATCCCGAGTGGGGGGCGCCCTGTGTGAGGGCCCAGGCAGGGCGGCGCGCTCATAACAAAGCCTTGCGGAGTTGGAGCGCGGGGCCCGGGGACCGCGCCGGCGACAGTGGCGGGTGGAGGCGGGGAGGGTGGCCTCCTAGCTGCAGACTCCCGGGGACTGGGAGTGTGTGTGCTTCGGCGGCAGCTCCTCCTCCTCTTCCAGAGGCCCATCCACCTTTCCCTCCACGCGGGCTGGTGGTGGGGTATCCCTGGGGTGCCAGGCCCTGGGGGTGCACACCGGGCATCTCATTCTCCCCCCCTCCCCTATTGCAGCTCAGGCTGGGGGTACGGCTGGAGATTGAGAAAGGGGGGGGAAGGGGCTTCCCTACTGAAAGGTCCAGAAAGCCAGTCTCTGAGGTGGAAATAGGGGTGTGTTGCGAGGGAGAGGGGGGAGACTCGTGCGCCCCCGGGAGCGCGCGCCAGACTCCGGGCGGGGCTCTCTGTCTCTCTGTCTGTCTGTCTCTCTCTCTCTCCCTCTCTCTTTCGCGGGGTTTCCTCCCCCGTCAGCCACCCGGGCCCCTTTTTTGCCCCTCGGACCAGCAGCTCCCTCCCCCGGGCCTGCCCTCCGCTCCCCTCCCCTGCGCGTCGGGGGGCGGGGGGCGCGGAGAGGGCGGGGCCAGGCGGGATTTGAAAGTGCTGGGGCGGCCGGGGAGCCCACAGCTGTTCCCGCCGCCACCCACAGGCTCCGGGGCGCCGCGTGGTGGGGGGCCCGCCCGCAGACCCGCAGACCCGCACCCCGATCCTCTCCCCGCTTTCTTTCCCGAGGCCGCAGCACCGGGACCCCCAGCGCCGCCTCCCCACACACACACTCGGGGTGCACCCCCTTTGCCCCCGGCCTGAGCGGTACAACTTCCCGGAGGCCCCCCACGAGCCCCCCGCGGGCGGCCGCTATTGTCTGCGGGGCGCGGGCGCGATGCCGGCGGCGGCGGCGGCGGCGGCGGGGGACGGGCTGCAGGGGGACCCCGCGGAGGAGGCGGCCCGGGCAGCGGGCGACGCAACTTTCCTGCCGGCCTGGGTGTGCGGGGTCCCCCGCGAGCGGCTGCGCGACTTCCAGCACCACAAGCGCGTGGGCAACTACCTGGTGGGCAGCAGGAAGCTGGGCGAGGGCTCCTTCGCCAAGGTGCGCGAGGGGCTGCACGTGCTCACCGGCGAGAAGGTGAGTCCCCCCCGGAACCCCCACACCTGCCTTGCTGCTTGGTATTTTTTGAGGGGGGCAATGGGGGCACTAGCCGGCGGCTGCGGAAGGTGCACCGCGCGGGGAGTCCTGGCGCAGTAGCGTCCCCCTCCCTGAACTCCCCTTTTGCATTTACTGGGGGTGGTGGTGGTGGTGCACGAAGGGTGACCCCCGCAAAGCGCGATATGGGGTCGTTGACCCAGAACCCACCCCACCCCCTCCAGCCCTGTCCCATCAGGGGCGACGGGCGGCCGGTTTTCCACCCCCCACCCCCGGCAGTGCGCCTCCCTTTTGCTCCCAGAAGGGCGCCACCTGGCGGATACCAGTTCTTGGGGCGGCGGGGGTGTGTGTGTGATGGTAGATATGGGGGGGCTGCAGGTCTGTTCAAAGCAAGAACCAGGGCGGAAGCGCTTGGTCCTTATGTTGGAGTGTGGGGAAGGGAAGGGAAGGCTGAGGAGCTCAGAATCTGACTCCCCCCACCCCCACCCCCCACTTCTCTGGGCTCTTAGGGAGAAAGTTGTGAGGTGGGAGACCCCGGGACAGTTGACTCAGCAGCGGCTTGGAGGTACCCAGGGAAGTTCATACAGTGCTGGGAGGAAGGTTTCTACGCGTACCACACTTTGCCCACTCTTCTGTATCTGCCCTCCCCCCATAAGCCCCTTCCCGCCTGCCCCCCGCCTCCACTCCATCCCCCTTGTGGGAGGTGCAGCTGGGACCTCTATGTGGCAGGCACCGGAGCGCACTCTGATAATCCCGGAGGCCTGGCTGGAGAGCCCTTCTTATCTTTCTAGAAGACGGGAAAGCCAAGGAATTCACCCCACCCCCACCCTCACCCCTGCCCTGGCCAGGCGCCCTCTCCAGCCTTGTGAGAATGTGTGTGTTAGGAACCCTCCCTCAGCCAGGCCCAGGGGGCATCTAAGTTGTCGCTTGGATCTGTGAGAAGAAACCCAAGACTTGAAGGATTACTGTTTTGGGGTGGGGGTGGGTGGCTCAGGTGCTGCGGCACCCCGAGCTGGCAAGCAGCCTCAGAGGATGGAAGATCCCCCTCCCTCAAACACAACCCCTATCCCAGGCTCTTTGTGTGGGGGACAAGGGGCAAGAGTGGGGGGAGGCAGAGTCTTCGAGGGGGGCTGCTCAGCTCAGTCTGAGAGACCCTGGGAACTGTGGGCTCTGGCTTCTCTGGTTACACTGCCCCCCCCCCCAGCCTCACCCAGCATTACTTTCTTTCCTCCTTCCACCTCTGTGTCCCCAGCCACCTGCATTGTGAGCTCCAGTTCCCATCACCTCTTGTCACCTCCCCTGCGTCCCCGGAGCAACTCTGGGGCAAGGGTGTGTATAAACGGGGGAGGGGTTGTCACAGGGGATAGTTAAAAGAGTGTTTGAATCTGTGCAGAGAGGGAGGTGCAGGCAGGCCTCCTGGGTCTCAGCAAAAGAGGACACCTCCCACCTTCTCTCCACCCCCCAAAAAAAAATCTCCTTGGGGGGGGTCACATGGGGTGGGGGCTGGGCTCATTTTCCATCTGGGTTGGCTTATGTAGATGGGATCTGGGTTGGAATCACCTGTTTGCTGGTCACGGCTTGTCCACTTCTGGGCTGGAAGTTTGTGATTATGGAAGGCAGTCAGATTGGGTCTGTTTCCTCCTGCAACTAAACAGCGGCCCTGGAGGTGTGTGTGTGTGTGTGTGTGTGTGTGTGTGTGACATCTGGCCGGAGTTCTAGACTCTGGACTCTGCTGGGTCCACTGCCTGCAGGGAATTCCTGCTCAAACAGGAAGCCTGAGGTGCACACTCCCTCTCAGATGCTGGCTCTCTCTTTCTCTCCACCACCGAGAGGAAGGAAATACTCACTGGATGCCTGCGTGCGAAATGATTTCTCTGGATTAGGATCTAGTGGGGGAACCTGGCTGGTGGGGAGAGTGTTTTCTGAACTGCTCTTCTCCACGGGTGAGCCCTGGACCTCGAAGGGCTTGTAGGGATCAGGAGAAATCTCGAATCTTAGTGCCTGGAATTGGCCTGACGGAATGGCAGTGAGGGGCTTCATTTGAAGCTTTGTGCTTGCTACTCTGACGTCTTCATACCTAAGGAACAGACTGGGGGTTGGGCAGATTGTGGAGATTAGAATGGGGTGTGTGTGTATGTGTCTGTCTGTCTCTTTGGGAATGATCTCTCCTTACTCATGTCCAGAACTTTGTTTTATTAAGGTCATGACATAGGGGATGTTGACTTCAGGTTTTCTGCCTGCCTTTCTTTCTTTCCTTCTATTTTTAATTCTTTTTTTTTTTTTTTTGCCTCCAGGGTTATCACTGGGGCTCGGTGCCTGCACCACGAGTCCACTGCTCCTGGAGGCTATTTTTTTCCTTTTGCTGCCCTTATTTTATCGTTGTGGCTATTGTTGTTGTTATTGATGTTGCTGTTGTTGGATAGGACAGAGAGAACTTGAGAGGGGAGGGGAAAACAGAGAGGGGGAGAGAAAGAGAGACACCTGCAGACCTGCTTCACCACCTGTGAATCACCCCCCTGCAGGTGGGGAGCCGGGGGCTGGAACCGGGATCCTTAAGTCGGTCCTTGCGCTTTGCGCCATGTGCGCTTAACCTGCTGTGCTACCTCCCGACCCCCTCTGCCTTTCTTTCTTCCCTTCTTTCTTCCCTTCCTTCCTTTGCTGGAACTTTGTGCATATGTGATTTCACAACCTTGGGCTGACTTTTTTTTTAATTTTTAAAAAAATTTTATTTATTTATTCCCTTTTGTTGCCCTTGTTGTTTTATTGTTGTAGTTATTATTGTTGTTGTTGTTGTTGGATAGGACAGAGAGAAATGGAGAGAGGAGGGGAAGACAGAGGAGGAGAGAAAGATAGACACCTGCAGACCTGCTTCACCACCTGTGAAGCGACTCCCCTGCAGGTGGGGAGCCGGGGTTCGAACCGGGATCCTTATGCCAGTCCTTGTGCTTTGTGCCACCTGCGCTTAACCCGCTGCGCGAGATGCCCGACTCCCCTGACTTTTTTTTTTAAGAGAATCGGAGACAGAGCTATAGAGAGGGAGAGATGCCACAGCGTCAAGTGTCCCCACGGTGCTTTTATGTGGGATGCTGGGAATTTGAACCGGGTCTGAGCTTGCGCATCTTTAATGCTAAAGGAATAGACTGGGGTTTGGTCAGATTGTGGAGATTAGAATGGGGCACGTGTGTGTGTGTGTGTGTGTGTGTGTGTGTGTGTGTGTGTGTGTGTCTGAACTACTTTGCTGACCCCTTCCTCAAATTTTATTTTGTTGTTCTTTAATTTTTTTAGCCTTTCCTCCCTTTTTGTTACCCTTGTTTTATTGTTGTAGTTATTGTTGTTATTGTTGTCAGAAAGGAGAGAGAGAGGAGGGAAGACAGAGAGGGGAGAGAAAGATAGACACCTCCAGACCTGCTTCACCACCTGTGAAGCGACCCCCCTGCAGGTGGGGAGCCAGGGGCTCGAACCAGAATTCTTAGGCCGGTCCTTGCGCTTTGCGCCATGTGCACTTAACCTGCTGTGCTACCAGCCGACCTCCTGTCCCCCCCCCCCCTTTAAGATCAGAAGGGAAAACACAAAGCAGAACTTAGACTGGCGTTGGTGTTTTGCACCAAAGTAAAAGACTGGGGTGGGGGAGTGTTTAGTTCCTGGAACATGATAGCAGAGGAGGACGTGTGTGTGTGTGTGTGTGTGTGTGTGTGTGTGTGTGTGTGTGTGTAAGATTATTATGTGGAAAACTGAGAAATTAAATTTTTAATATTTTATTTATTTACTTTTTAAATTTTTATCTTTATATTTATTGGATAGAGACAGCCAGAAATCAAGAGGGAAGGTGGTGGTAGAGATGGGAGAGAGACAGAAATACCTGCAACACTATTTCACCACTTGCAAAGCTTTCCTCCTGCAGGTGGGGACTGGGAGCTTGAACCCAGGTCTTTGTGCATTGCGACATGTGCGCTCAACCAGGTGCGCCGCTACCCAGCCCCCAAAACTGAGAAATATTACACATGTACAAACTACTGTATTTTACTGTTGACCGTAAACCATTAACCTCCCCCAATAAAGGAAAAAAAAATTAATGAGAGGAAATTGGTTCAGCTAATTGAGTCCATACTTTTCTTTCTTTCTTTTTTTAAAAGTTATTTTATTTTAATGAGAGAGTGACTCCCCAGCCCTGAGTCCATGCTTTTCCATGCCAGAGACCTGGGTTTGAGTCACCCCCCATCCCAGGGGAATAGTTTGACAAGGGGGAAGTGTTACAAGTGTTGTCTTTCTACTTCTCATCTGTTTCTCTCTGTTTCGAAAAAATAGAAAAAAAAAGAAAGGAAGAAAGAAAGAAAGAAAGAAAGGAAGGAAGAAAGAAAAGTCTACTAGGTGTGAGACCCTAGCAGGGAAAAAAAAAATCTAATGAGCCAAGTGTTTAATTTTTTCCAAATCATTTGATCAAAGAAATGCTTTCGGGGCTGGGCCGTAGCACATCTGGTTGGCGCACATGTTACTGTGTGTAAGGATCCGGGTTCCATGGCCTCTCCCCCTGCGGAGGGAGGGGGGACACTTCGCAAGTGGTGAAGCAGCACTGGAAGTGTCTTTCTTCCTTGTCCCTCTCTATTTCTCTCTTATAAATAATAAATACAATATTGAAAAAATAATAATGCCTTATGCAGTGACTGTCACATGGATAAAACCCTCTTATCTCCCCGTGATAGGTGTCTTGTACCCTGTTCCCCTCAGCTTAGACTGTCCTCTGGGTTTCTGCTCGGGGGTCCCAACCTTCTCTCAGGGCTCCATGTTTTTTTAGGTGATCTGTGTCTAACTCTGGAGTAACACTGATTTAGGGTACTTGTGGAATTGATGTCTTGGTGTTCTTTTAGATGTATTCAGTGAGAGAAAGAGAAAGTATGAACATGAAAGAGAAAGACCTAGCACACCACTGGGCTTATGCAGTGTCGGGATTGAACTCTGGAACTGATGCATGCAAGTCCAGTGCTCTGCTCACTGAGAAGTCTCCCAGACTGTAACCTGTGTTACCTGTGGATATACCTTTCCAAAAGGCACTGGGGAAAGGTATATCCCTAGGGCTTGCTGGGAACTGCTTCCAGGATCCTGAGAACAAAAGCCGGAGACTTTTTTTGCCTCCAGGCTTATCCCTGGGTGCACCATGAATCCACTGCTCCTGGAGGCTATTTTTTTCCTTCTGTTGCTCTTGTTTATCATTATTGTTGTGATTGTTCCACTGCAGAATACTGTGCCCCAGTATGGTTCCGTAGCCCCCATGTCCACTTGGTCGATTCCAAATTATATTCCTCCATGAGGATAATTTCTGGAACCATCCGTTCCACCCCGGTTCCATGGCTGCCAGTTCTTAGCAACATCGCCCCGCCAGATATTCGTCGGGATGCGGCATCATCTAAGTTCATTTCCCACGTCTACGCTCGACCGGACCTGCCAATATACGCGGATATCTTCGCCCACCCTGTTCAACGCTTGACGTCTCGTCACCCAATCTGGTCCCCTACACCTACACTGAACTTCTCTGTTCCAGACTCTTGGAAACAGAGCTGGCAGTCAGCTGAGGTAAAGAACAAACACCTCATCACAGACCCCTGCAAGTGTCAACCCGGCTTTGACCTAGCACGTTATGATTGGGCCCTCCTCAATCGCTATCGAACAGGCCATGGCCGGTGCGCCACTATGTTCCATCACTGGGGAGCCAGAGACGACCTGAGCTGCGGCCACAGACAGACTATGACCCACATAGTCAATGACTGCCACCTCTCCAGATTCAAAGGAGGTCTCGAAACTTTACATCAGGCTCAACCTGATGCTGTTGACTGGCTACTGAAGAAGGGCAAACGCTAGAAGAAGTAAAAGTTGTGATTGTCATTGTTGTCATTGCTGCCATTGTTGTTGGATAGGACAGAGAGAAATTGAAGAGGCAGGGTAGACAGAGAGGGGGAAAGAAAGATAGACACCTGCTTCACTGCCTGTGAAGCGACTCCCCTGCAGGTGGGGAGCCGGGGGCTCGAACCAGAATCCTTATTGCCAGTCCTTGCACTTTGCACTGTGTGCACTTAACCTGCTGTGCTACTGCCGCCTCCTGAGCTGTCACTTTTTTTTCAGACTTCTATTGGAGTCTCCATCGCTGACTTATCAGAGATTTCTTTTCCCACAGTGCTGGGTGCTGGGTACTTCTGCCTGCCTGCCTGCCTTCCCTCTGGCCTGGTCTGAGAATCACTGGAATTGAGATGACCCTTTCTCAGCTTGGGAAAAAACATAACCAAACAGGGATGGCTCCAGGCGGGACTTAATTTTGTCCTGCGTCACCTTTGGGTTGATGCAGTGATCTCAGTAATTTGCATCTTAAGAGAAATTATTCACTTGATCATGTGAAACTGCTGGTGGGTTTGTTCTCAGCTAGGGCTCCTCCCGGCTCTGACAGAGCTGGAGGCTGGATGAAGAAGGGTGACCATAGCATGCTTCCTGGCTGGCAGACAGGGAGCAGTGCGGCTTTGCAGGAACCATGACCTTGAAGGACCCAGAGAGGCTGAGTGTGCTTGGTCCCTGGGGCCAGGGAGCTTGCTCAGCCTGGCAGAGTGCCAGCTTAAGTGTTGAAAGCCCCAGAGGCCTCAGGCACCTTAAGGCACCATCTTCTGGCTCCAGCTGAGCAGTCCTCAGCATTTCTCTCTCTCTCCTTTAACTTTCATGAGAGGAAATATACGACGTTCTTTTTTTTTTTTTTTCCCCTCCAGGGTTATTGCTGGGACTTGGTGCCTGCACTATGAATCTACTGCTCCTGGAGGCTATTTTTTTACCCCCTTTTGTTGCCCTTGTTGTTTATCGTTGTTATTGTTGTTATTATGATTGTTGTTATTGCTGTCGTTATTGTTGGACAGGACAGAGAGAAATTGAGAGAGGAAGACAGAGAGGGGGAGAGAAAAATAGACACCCGCAGACCTGCTTCACCGCTTGTGAAGTGACCCCCCTGCATGTGGGGGGAGCTGAGGGCATGGACCAGGATCCTTAAGCCGGTCCGTGTGCTTTGCTCCATGTGCGCTTAACCCGCTGCACTACCGCCTGGCCTCCGGAAATGTACATGCTTAAGGATATTACAAAAGAACAATGCCCCTGTCTCTGGCCTCCCATAAACTGTTGCTGCACTTTAGCAGAACAGCTAGGGAAACAGCATAAAGGTTCTACAAAAAGACTTTAGGGCTCGAGGCTTCAACATCCCAGGCTCAATCCCCTCAAGCACCACCATGAGTCAGAGCTGATCTGTGCTCTGGTGGAAAAAATAAAATAAATAAATACAAGAAATTAAAAAGAGAAATCAGGGTAACAGAAAACAGGCTGGAATGGTATAGCGCACATGTTCTCTGGTGAGTGTCAGCGTCTGCACCCACGACCACCACGTAGAAACACCTGCAGGGGGAAGCTCACAAGCAGTGGGGCAATACTCTGGTGTCTGTCATCTCGTCTCTCTCTCTCTCTCTGTTTCCTTCTTAAAAAAAAAGTGAAGGAAAAAAACCACAGGCTTCTGGGAGTGGTGGAGTCAGGCAGGCAGCAAACCTTGGTGTTTACCCTGGTGGGAAACAAAACAAAAAGAAATCTTTTATTTATTTATTTATTGACTGGAGACAGAGAGAAACAGGGAAGGGGGAGACAGAGAGAGGGAGAGGGAGAGAGGGAGAGAGAGAGTGAGCAGAAAGACACCTACAGACCTGTTTCACTACTTGTGAAGCTTCTCCCCTGAAGGTGGGACTGGGGGCTTGAACCTAGGTCCTTGTCCTTCCTTCCTCCCTCCTTCCCTCCTTTCCTTTTTCTTTCGATGTTTATCAGCATTCATTGGAGCTATTTCAGGCCTCAAAGTAAGGGCTGCCTGCTTAGTATGTCGGCAGTGATTACGCTCCAAGCACGACAGTGCCAGATACCTGGAAAGAGTTACTAAAAATATCATTTACTATGTTTTGTGGGGGTGCAGGAAACCGGGGCTCCTTTCAGAGATGGGCGTTGGGGTGAGGCATCCCAACCTGTGTGTACACGTATTCTTGCTCAGGGCTCATGGGGGAAGGGACGACCAGAAAGCCAAACCACACCAAACCAAAACAGAAAGCCACTAACACTCTAAGAACTGGTAATTCCCATCCATCCTCAGCAGGGCTGAAGAGGGTGGGGGGAGCCGAAGCCATCTGTGTCTCCCTTGAGGCAGGTGACAGCTTGGGGTCCCTTGTCAGAACCCTCTGTTCGTGACAGTTGCCACATGGAGCTGGGTTCTCTGCTCAGAGGGGCCCCTGGGGTAGTTGCATCAGCTGGCCTGGACCTCAGTGTCCTCTGGCTGGTGACAGAGTGCCTTCCCTGGGGCTTACACCCTTACTCTGATAACTGAGCATCCTGGGTCCTTGGCCAATTGAAACCCAGGCCTTTTGTTTTTGCCTCCAGGGTTATTGCTGGGACTCTGCGCCTGTACTATGAATACACTGTTCCTGGCGGCCAATTTTTCCCTTTTGTTGCTCTTATTGTTTTTTTTTGTGGTAGTTATTATTGTTATTGATGTCGTCATTGTTAGATAGGACAGAGAGAAATGGAGAGAGGAGGGGAAGACAGAGAGAGGGAAAGATAGACACCTGCAGACCTGCTTCACCGCCTGTGAAGCGACTCCCCTGCAGGTGGGGAGCCAGGGGCTCGAACCAGGATCCTTATGCCGGTCCTTGTGCTTTGTGCCACCTGCGCTTAACTAGCTGTGCTACTGCCTGTCTCCGTTTTTTTTTTTTTCCTTAACAAAACGCTGAGATCTCTTTCTTTACCTAGCCTCTCTCCCTCTCCCTCTCTCTCCCTCTTGCTGTTAGGTGACCAGCAGGACTGGAATAGATACCCCTGCAAACCTGAGAACCCTCATTTCTGAGTCCTCAACCCCAGGGCGTTGGAACTGTGTTTGGTGGCTTATTCAGGCAGTTCATGTATCTCTCTCTCTCTTTCTCTTTGACACCTCTGGCTGTTGGCAGTGCCAGGGAGAAGGAGAGAGAGACAGAGAGAGAGGAGAGAGAGGTACCACAGCACCCCTCTGATAGATAGATACAGCACCAGGAATTGAACTTGGTGCCTCAGTCATTCCAGTCCCTCTGCTTCTTCACATAAACTCCTCCTCCTCTCCCTCTCCCCTTCCCCTTTTCCCTTTCCCTCTCCTCCTCCTTTTCTGCCCCTTCCTTCCTTCCTTCCTTCCTTCCTTCCTTCCTTCCTTCCTTCCTTCCTTCCTTCCTTCCTTCACCAGGATTTCATAGCTCTGTGCAGACTTTTCCAGACACACAGAAAGACCCCAAAATGCCTGAAGCTCCCTCCAGCGCATTGGGGATTGGGCTGGAGCCTGGGGTGTGTGCATGGGAAAGCAGTTGCACTACCAGGTGAGCTATTCTGGCATCCCAGCTCTCCTTAGCGCCTTGGCCCTTAAGGAAGTGGTCACTCTCGTGTCCAGTGAGTTCTTCCGGTTCAAACGGCTACCCTCCTGACAAGCCCAGACTGCCCTGATTTTACAGCAAATAATAAGCAAAATAGCTCACTTGGGTAGTGCTTTACTCTGTTGTGTGTTAACTCACTGGGTAGTGTGTTGCTTTTTTTAAAAAATTTTTTAAATTTTCTTTATTGGGGGATTAATGGTTTTATAGTCAATAGTAAAATACAATAGTTGGTACATGCAGAGTAACATTTCCCAGTTTTCCACGTAACAGTACAACCCCAGCTAGGTCCTCCTCTGCCATCATGTTCCAGGACCTGAACCCTCCCTGCTGCCCCAGAGTCTTTCACTTTGGTGCAGTACACCAAGTGCATTGCTTTGTCGTGTCTAAGGTCCAGGTTCAAGCCTCTCCCCCCCCCCCACTGCACTGGAGGAAGCCTCAGTACTATGGTCTTGGTCTCTCCCCCTCCTCCTCTCTCTCTCTCTCTCTCTCCCTCTCTCAAAAGAATCCCAAATATAAATAATAAGCACAGCTTTTTGGCAGTAGACCTCACTGAAGGCAGTACCGAGGACCGGCAGCTACTTTGAGTAGCTTGTAGCCTTAGTACAAACTTTCTTTGGTACTGAAGGGAGAAAAATTTCTAAGGGCACAGGGAAAAGACTCGGAACCAGGTGGAGAAGCTACAAGTACCTGCCTCAGGTACTTGCTGCAAAGTACCACAGGAACCGGCAGATTATTTATGTGAAGCAAAACACAGCATCCTTGCCTTTGTTTCCTCCAGTGCAGTGGGGGCCAGGCTCGAACCTGGGTCTCGCACATGGCAAAGCAACTTTGTCTTAGCTCCGCCAGCGTTTCCTAAAGCCTTTGCTCTGTCCCCACCTGAGACGGATTCTCAGAGGAGAAAGGAATGCGGAAGGGTTCAGGCCAAAAGGAAGTTTCAGGTTATCTGCGATCAGAATATGCTTCCGTTTGATTCCCATCAGTGAAACCAAAGGGGTGAAGAGAAGGGCTACCACGTATGCCATCTGGCTTGTCAGCCTCCTCACCGCTGGACTCTCGGAGCATTCCAAGTCCAGGTTAAAAAAAGGTAATTAGAGAGTGAACTCCGTCTGTGACTCAGTTCTCAGTGGAATGTTCACACGTGTGGTGTCACTAATTAAAAAAGGCAAAGAAAACGGAACTTGTCTCGAAAACACTTCTGCAGGTTTATCAAGAGACTTCTCATAGGATGACATTTAATTCTATTAAAAACAAATGCTTGTGAGCAGTTGTGGCCATGCTCCACCCAGCTCGGTTGGATGGAGTGAATCTGGCATTTCCCTCCGGGGGAGTCTGCTCCGTGGCCATTGGATTCCCATCTAACTCATGACCCTGAGATGTTGCTCCCCAGGCTGAGAATACGCTTTTTACCAGAGAGGGCCCTGGAAGTCAGACTGCCGAGAGTGTGCAGAGGCAGTGGACAACAGTTCCTTCATAGTGAACTAATTAATTGAGAGTAGGGATGAAGCATCTAGTTTAAATCAGTGTTGTCTTTTTGCCTCCAGGGTTATTGCTGGGGATTGGTGCCTGCACTGTGAATGCACTGCTCCTGGAGGCTATCTTTTCCCCATTGTTGTTGCTGCTGCTGTTACTAGATAGGAGAGAGAGAAATTGAGAGGGGACAGGGAGATAGAGAGGAAGAGGAAGACACCTGCAGACCTGCTTCATCGCTTGTGAAGCGACCCCCTGCCCCTTCAGGTGGGGAGCTGGGGGCTCAAACCAGGATCCTTGTGTGGGTCCTTGTGCTTCGCACTATGTGTGCTTAACCTGGTGTGCCATTGCCCAGCCCCTTTGAAACAATTAAAAAAAATTTATTTTAGGAACAGTGAAATAGCAACCTGGATTGTGTTCTGATTTGCTCTGCATAAGACTCAGGTTCAAACCCAGCCCCCACCACATTGTAGAAACCTCTAGTGCTGTGGTCTCTCTCACTGTCTCCCTTAGTCTCTCTCCCTCTCTGTCTCAAGCTACATATATGCTGTCAACCTCCCGCCCTCAAATTTTTTTAAATCTCTTTTTCTTCTTTAGGTTTTTTTCCCTTTCGTTTAAAAAATTTTTTTTATATTTATTTTCCCTTTTGTTGACCTTTTTTTTATTGTTGCTGTAGTTGTTGTTATTGATGTCATCGTTGTTAGATAGGACAGAGAGAAATGGAGAGAGGAGGGGAAGACAGAGAGGGGGAGAGAAAGATAGACAGCTGCAGATCTGCTTCACCGCCTGTGAAGTGACTCCCCTGCAGGTGGGGAGCCGGGGGCTCGAACTGGGATCCTTACACCCGTCCTTGCACTTTGCACCACCTGCACTTAACCTGCTGTGCCCCTCCCTTTCATTTTTGATAGAGACAGAGAGAAACTGAGAGGGAAGGGGGAGTTATAAAGGGAGGGAGAAATGGGGAGAGAGAGAGAGAGAGAGAGACCTGCAGCATTGTTCCACTGCTTGTGCAAGTTCCCCCAGCAGGTGAGGACTGGGGTCATGAACCCTGGTCCTTATACACGCAGTGAGTGCGCTCCACTGGACCACTGGACGTGCGACTGCCTGTCCCCTCTTAAAAAATTCTTTGAACATTGTTTAAAGATATTTGAAGCAGAGTCTAGGTTGGTATGTGCTGAGTGCCACTTTTTGTTATCTTGGTGTGGCCACCCACAGATGCTTATTTATTTGTTTACTATATATATATATTTTTTTTTTACCAGAGCACTGCTCAGCTCTGGTGTATGGTGGTGTGGGGGGATTGAACCTGGGACTTGGGAGCCTCAGGCATGAGAGTCTCTTTGCCTCACCGTTATGCTATCTACCTCCTCCACAGATGCTCTTTCAGTTACACATTTCAGCACTTGCTGTTGTGTTCTTCTAATTGGATTTTATTATCTACACCCCCATAGTTTAGCTACCTTAAAAAAGAATTTCCCCCAACCCCCCCCCCAAGTAATGAAACATTTTTAAAATTCCTAGATCTTCCTGGATAAAAACAAACAAACAAACAAACAAAACAACCCAGAACCATTAAGAAGCAAATTAAACCCCCCTGAAGACCCACAGCCCAGCTTCCATCCCAGCAAATACTCAGGTGTGTGGGCTAGGGACACATGACCCCAGGGTGTGACTGTTCCCCTCCCTTTGCCCTGACTTGTTGTGTTAAACAAACTGGAAGGTTTGTGGTTGGCTTCACCTCATTAGTTAGCAGTGAGTCTTGCAGCACTTAACTGCTGTCTTCAGAAAAATCGTGGTCTTGAGTGAGGGTTTTGGACTGTATTATTTGTTTATCTAAATTTTTTTTAAATTTATTTTTTATTACCAGAGTCTTGCTCAGCTCTGGCTGATGGTAGTGCTGGGGATTAAACCTGGGAGCTCAGAACCTCAGACATGAAAGTCATTTGCAGAACCAGTATGCTATCTCTCTATTTCTCTTCCCTTCCCTCCCCCTTCATTTTTATCAGGGAAATAAGAATTTTCAGGACAATTATCACATGTACAGTCTTTTAAAAAATATTTCTTTTTAAAAATATTTATTTATTTTTCCCCTTTTGTTGGTCTTGTTTTTATTGTTGTAGTCATTATTGTTGTTGTTGGATAGGACAGAGAAATGGAGAGAGGAGAGGAAGACAGAGAAGGGGAGAGAAAGATAGACACCTGCAGACCTGCTTCACTGCCTGTGAAGAGACTCCCCTGCAGGTGGGGAGCCGGGGGATCGAACCAGGATCCTTACGCCTTGCGCTTTACACCATGTGCACTTAACCCGCTGTGCTACTGCCCGTCTCCCATGTGTACAGTTAAATTTTTATTATTATTATTATTATTTTAGTGAGGGGGAGAGAGAGGAAAAGAGAGAAAGAGAGGGAGAGAGAGAGAGACAGAGACAGAGACAGAGACAGAGGAAGAGAGAGTGTGTGTATTTGTGCCAGGCCCTCATACACCTCATTATCTGGCCCACCATCGTCAGCTATGGAGAGAAACGGGCAGAGAGAGGGAGAGACAGCACAGAGGCAAAATTCCCTCAGTGCTCAAGTGTTGACGCCTCCACTAAGTATTAAGCTGGGACTCAAGCCTGGGGCCTGTGTGGTGCTGTGTCTGCAGCCAGCCCTCTCCGGGACTAAGAGGGCCAGGCCAGGCGGGTCACTCCAGGGGCCCTGGATGTCTGCATTCTTGGAATTCCACCTCCCTCGCCTCTGCCAGAAGCTTACAACAGCTTCAGGGGAATGTTCCCTTGTTCACCAGTCTCACTTTCTCCTTGTTCCAAGGGTTCTGTGGTCCCCTTACCTTTTGTGAGATGGTGACACAAGATGACAGCAGGTGTCAGGAATTCTGACTGCCCTTACCTTCCTGGCACCAAGCAACACTTAACAGTAGAGACTTGTTTTATGGAGGGAAGGAGGAGTCTTTTGATTGGGTTTGTTGCATGACTGACTGACTGACTGATTGGTGATTCTCACCAGTTAGCAGATTGGCCCAGTTTGGAGAAGTTCACTGAATAACTGAACTCCTATAAGTAGGATTTGAAAGCCAGCCTTCACCTCACCACGCAACAAAGCCTTTATGGCCTAACTTTTGAAGCCAACTCTGGTTTCCTCCACCTCTGTGCCTTTTGAGGGGACCAGACCCTTTGCTAGAAGTCCCCGTTATTTCCAAGGTGGTGGGAGATCTCTGGACACCCAGGACGGGGTTTAGGAGTTGAGGGTTTTTGTCTTGGGTGTTTATTGCCCAGATCTCTGTTTTCAGTTCCTCTGCACTCCCAGGAGACCACTTTATTCCAGTACCTTCCCAGTTGCATTTGCCTGCCAGTTGTCCTGGGGTGTGAGAATAGAATATTGATTGTTTCCTGTCGCCTGGGGGACAGCACTACTTCTTGAATTCGAGCTAATTTTGGAGTTTAAAGTATTAAATGTCAAATTTCCAACCCAGCCTGTCTGAGATCTCTTTGTTGTGGAAGGGAAGGCCAGCCGAGGCCTCAGGGAAGGGAGAGGTTAGCAGAGGCCACAAAGCTGCTGGTGGCTTTACCCTCCTGGACTCTGCCCTCCATAGTGGGGGAAAAAAGGGAAGGAAGGAAGGAAGGAAGGAAGGAAGGAAGGGACTTCTCATTTTCAGGACTTTATAAGATTTCTCTCTTTATTTAAAGCCAGGCACCGAGTGGCCACCTTCCCCAGTTGTAATTGGGTTTTATTTTATTTTATTTTATTCTATTTTTAATTTTATTTTTGAGAGAGATGCAGAGAGAGACAGACACAGAAATACCAGAGCACTTCATAGCTCTGGCTTTTGGTGGTGTGGGGGATTGAACCTGGAACTTCAGAACCTCAGGCATGAGAGTCTCTTTGCATAAGCATTATGCTATCTACTCCCGCCCGAGTTTTATTTATTTTAAACTAATTTTTATTTTTACTTCTATAGCATTGCTTCTATCTGGCCATTGGAGATGATTATGTGTTGTTTGTTTGCCTTCTTTTTAAGGAAATATTTTGTTTATTTTAATGGGGGTGGGGGAGAAGACTGAGACCAGAGCACTGCTCAGCTCTGGCTTATGGTGGTGCTGGGTATTGAACCTGAGACCTTTGGTGCCTTTGCCATGAGGGAGTTTGCATAACCAATATATTGTCTATGTGGTCCAGAGGCACTCCCTCTGGCTCAGCCAATGGGAAAAATAATGGCTTCTGAATAGGTCAATCAGAAAAGGCTTTCTTCTCTGGCTTGACCAATGGGAAAAAAGCGTAATCTCTGAGTGGACCAATTAGAGAAAGGTATCCCTGTAGCAAGTTTGGGGGCATGATTTGCTTGTAGACAGTTAAGGAAGAAAAAAAATACGCCTTTTTCTCCTGGACACACCAAGGGGCCTCTCGACTGGTGTTTTCTGTGAACAGGTGCTAGAGTCAGGTCTCCCCTTGGGTTCTAATTCGAACCATACACTCAAAACTCAGGAATTTGTGTGCTTCCTTAAAAAAAAAAAAAGGTGGTGGTGGTGGTGGTGGTGCAGTGCGCAGAGGGTTAAGCGCATGTGGCGTGGTGCAAAGCGCAAGGATCAGCATAAGGATCCCGGTTCGAGACCCCAGCTCCCCACCTGCAGGGGAGTCGCTTCACAGGCGGTGAAGCAGGTCTGCTGGTGTCTATATTTCTCTCCCCCTCTCTGTCTTCCCCTCCTCTCTCCATTTCTCTCTGTCCTATCCAACAACAATGACAATAATAACAACAACGATGATAAACAGAAGGAAAAGAAAATAGCCTCCAGGAGCAGTGGATTCGTATTGCAGGCACTGAGCCCCAGCAATAATTCTGGAAGGGGGAAAGAAAAAGGTTGCAGTAGAGTTTTCAGTAAGTCTATCACTGCAGAAACAGTCCCGGCTCCTCTGGAGAAGCTCACTTAGGTGGTATGTATTTTCTTTTTCCTTTTTTTAAAGATTTTATTTTGTTAATGAGAAAGATAGGAGGAGAGAGAACCGGGCATCATTCTGGCACATGTGCTGTCGTGGATCGAACCCGGAACTCCATGCTTGAGAGTACAATGTTTTATCCACTGTGCCACCTCCAGGACCACGGTATTTATTTTCTAAGAAAGAACAAGAATATGAATGTAGTGGTCCAGGAGGTGGCGCAGTGGATAAAACATTGTACTCTCAAGCATGAGGTCCTGAGTTCAATCCCCGGCAGCACATATACCAGATTGATGACTGGTTCCTTCTCTCTCTCTTTCAAATAAATAAATAAATAAATAAATAAATAAATAAATAAATAAATAAATAAATAAAATATATATTTTAAATATTTCTTTATTCCCTTTTGTCACCCTTGTTTTATTGTAGTTATTATCGTTGTTATTGATGTCGTCGTTGCTGGATAGGATAGAGAGAAATGGAGAGAGGAGAGGAAGACAGAGAGGGGGAGAGAAAGACAGACACCTGCAGACCTGCTTCACCGCCTGTGAAGCGACTCCCCTGCAGGTGGGGAGCCGGGGGCTCGAACCGGGGGCCTTATGCCGGTTCTTGCGCTTTGCACCACATACAAAATAAAATATATATTTTTAAAAAAGAATGTGAATGTGTAAAGATGATGTAGAAGCTGGGTGAATTTGTCAGACTGCTGGATAAAGAAGTTGTAGACTATATAGCCAGTGAAGTACTACTCTGCCGTTAAATAGATGGGAGGGATTGTATCCTTTGGGATGAGTTGACGGTACTGGATTCCCTTGTGCACAGCGAGATCTGCAGAGGTGAAAGACAACTACCTGAAGCTTTGGCTCATATATGGAGGTAAGACAGTTGAAAGCGAAGGTCCTTGCGAAAACAAGCAAACAAACAAACAAACAAAACCCGCAGTCAAACTGTCTCCTAGACTTGGTGCCAACTGTGGTGGTTATCAAGGGGCGGGGCATGTGACTGATGGCAGGTGTGGTGAATGGTACAGACATGTGTGGTTGTGGTTATTGGTGGTGGGGGTTAATGGTTTACAGTAAGTCAAGTTGTTGACACATGGGTAACATTTCTCATCTCACCATGATAGGTGTCTGCAAAACACTCTCCCCCCAGCCTAGGCCCCTCTGCACTATCACAGACCCTCCCTCACACCCCAGAGTCCTTTACTGTGGTGCAATACACCAAACCCAGTCCAGGTTCTGCTTTGTGTTTTCCCTTTCTGTTCTTGGTTTTTGTTTTTGTTTTTGTTTTTAAAGATTTTATTTATTAATGAGAAAGATAGGGGGAGAGAGAAAGAACCAGACATCACTCTGGCACATGTGCTGCTGGGGATCAAACTCAGGACCTCATGCTTGAGAGTTCAAAGCTTTATCACTGCGCCACCTCCTGGACCCACATTCATCCTTATCTCTTTCTGGCTTATCTCACTTCACATAATTTCTTCAGGCTCCATCTCAGATGAGAGAGGTGAAGAAGGTGACTTCATCATTCTTATAGCTGAGTAGTGTTCCATTGTGGATCTATGCCACAGTTTTCTTAGCCATTTGTCTGTCTGACACCTGGTGAAAAAAATGCTCCAAGTCACTGATTGTCAGAGAAATGCAAATAAAGGCAGCAGTAAGATACCACTTTACCCCTGTGACATTGTCATACATCAGAAACAATAGCAACAACAAATGCTGGAGAGGTTGTGGGGACAAAGGAACCCTCCTGCACTGCTGGTGGGAATGCCAGTTGGCCCAAGCCCTGTGGAGAGCAGTCTGGAGAACTCTCAGAAGGCTAGAAATGGACCTTCCCTATGACCTTGCAATTCCCTTCCTGGGGAGTGTCCTAAGGAGCCAAACACATTCGCCCAAAAAGATCTGTATATATCTATGTTCATAGCAGCACAGTAGTTATTAGCCCTGTTCTGAGTGGTCCTCTGACCCCAGGGAGGGGCCAGCCTCTGCCTGCTCCTGGGTAAAAAGCACAGAACACAGCAGCTGTCCCCGTGGTGTGAGCCAAGCTTTTCTCTGAGTTCAAGGAGCAGAGAGCAGAATCTCCCTCCAGTGGAGACCAGCTCTTTCAAGCAGCTCCTTCCTTGTGTGTGAACATTTATTTCATCTTTTTTTTTTTAAGAATTTATTTATTTATTCATGGGAAAGATAGGAGGAGAGAAAGAACCAGCCATAACTCTGGTACATGTGCTGCCGGGGATCGAACTCAGGACCTCACGCTTGAGAGTCTAGTGCCTTAGCCACTGTGCCACTTCCCGGACCACAATTTCATCTTTTTTTTTAAAATTTATTTATTATTGGATAGAGACAAAGAGACATTGAGAGGAAGGGGAAGATAGAGAGGGCAAGAGACAGACACCTGCAGCCCTGCTTCACCACTCGTGAAGCTTTTCCCTTGCAGGTGGGGACCAGGGGCTTGAACCTGGGCCCTTGTATATTGTAAGCCTGGTGTGCCACTGCCAAGCCCCTCCCACTTATTTATCTGCTTCTTTATTTATTTTTATTGGGGGATTAATGGTTTACAACTGACAGTAAAACACAGTCGTTGGTACATGTGTAGCATGTCTGAGTTTTCCAGATGACACTACCTGCCTTCCTAGGCCCTCCTCTACCATCATGTTCCAGGACCTGAGCCTCCCTACCCCAGAGTCCTTTACTTTGTGCAGTACACCAACACTTAGTAACTGTTATCGTCATCATTATTATTTTTATAACTAGAGCTCTGCTCAGCTCTGGCTGATGGTGGTGCCAGGGATTGAACCTGGGACCTCAGAGCCTCAGGCATCAAAGTCTTTTTTTTTTTTTAATTTTTATTTATTTATTGATGAGAAAGATAGGAGGAGAAAGAGAAAGAACCAGACGTCACTCTGGTACATGTGCTGCTGGGGTTTGAATTTAGGACCTCACACTTGGGAGTCCAGTGCTTTATCCACTGCACCACCTCCCGGACCATGGGCATCAAAGTCTTTTACAGAATCATTATGCTGTCTCCTCAGGGCGCCCCCGTTTTGGATTAGTCATTTTAATGAGAGAGAGAGAGAGAGAGAGAGAGAGAGAGAGAGAGAGAAGAGAGAGGAGAGAGAGAGAGGAGAGGGGAGAGAGAGAGAGAGAGAGAGAGAGGGAGAGAGAAAGAATCCTTCTGGTGTGTGTGCTACCAGAGATCACACTCATGATGTCAGGTTTTCCAGCCCCTGTCCTCAGCTGCTGTGTCCCCTCCTGACCTCAGTGTGACCACCAGACCAAGGGCCTATGACAGGTTCACGCAAGCAGAAGAGAAGGAAACACAAGCGTCTTTGAACTTTTGTTTCGCTCCCTCTGGGAAAGGACCGGGAGGGTCTTGGGTTTCTCGCTGTGTAACCTGAGAGGCTCAGCCATCGTCCCAGCATGCAAAAGAAAAAGTTCTGCTTTAGGAGAGAAACGAACAGCCGCTGGCCATAGGGGATCTTTTCTTAACAATAATAGTTGCCCAGCCTGGCTTCTGCAGGTGGGCTGCTGGTGGTGGGGTCGAGGTTTTGCAGTGATTGACCCACTGCTGCTATTTTGTGAGACCTTGCGGAGGTGAGGGGCAGTTGCACACCTGCTGAGGTGTCTGTAATGGGCTGGAGTTTTATCCCAGAAGGAAGCCTGTTGAATGTGCTGGTTTTTTTTTTTTAAATTATTTTTTAAAATCTTCATTTATTGAATAGAGACAATCAGAAATCAAGAGGGAAAGGAGAGGTAGACAAAGGGAGAGTGACAGAGACTCCTGCAGACCTGCTTCACCACTAGCAGTTTTACCCCTGCAGGTGAGGACTAGGGGCTTGAACCTGAGTCCTTGTGCACTGTAACGTGTGCACTCAACCAGGTGTGTCACCACCCGCCGCCACCCTCCTCTGCTATTCTTCTCTCTCTCCCCTTCTCTTCTTTTCTTTTT
>NC_080170.1:119186522-119214022 GCF_950295315.1 Erinaceus europaeus
AACATCTCCATACAGCTGCTCTTTCATCCAGAGATCAAGAGAACCATTGCTTTTAAGCTGGAGGGGGGAGCTGGGATGAGGCCATGGCCCCAGGGTGAGGTTGCTTAACCTAGAGACTATCAGACTGGAGTTTTCCGACAGGTGCAACTGGGATCCAGTCCTAGACTGTCTGTCAACAGGAAGTCTACCCTGGCTGCATTTTCCAGGGTTGGCATGGCTTAGAAGCAGCCCTGCCTTGGTTTCTCCTCTTGGGGTGCAGAGGGGTCCGTCCCAGAGCTGAGTCCTTCTGCCATGGCACTGGGCTGTGGGATAGGCACCTGGGGTTCCTTGGCAGGGCTCCCCTGGGCATTCCTTTCATTTTACCCACATCCACTGAACTTCCTGGGCATCACCTTCCTTCATGGAGCTACCCCAGCTCTTGAGAACACTGCAGCTCAGAAAGAAGAAAGACTCAGGATTCTGTGCTCGGTGTTCCTCCTGCTGGACCATATTTGCCACAGGTGTGGCTTGCTTCATTTGGGGACCAGAGAGAGCAGAAACAAGATGGCGGACCTTTCTGTGACCCAGTGTAAGGTGTGCCTTGAGCTTCCAGAAAGCAGATTCATGCATACAGGAATGAGTCATCTGGGAAAAAAAAATTCAGGACGGATTTGAAGGGAAGCTATTATTTTACTTATTTATTTACTTATTTACTTATTTGCTTCCAGGGTTATTACTGGGGCTCAATGTCAGCACTACAAATCCACTGTTCCTGGTGGCCATTTTTTTTTCCATTTTATTGGATAGGACATAGAGAAATTGAGAGGGGAGGGGGCATAGAGATAGAGATAAATAGATAGATAGATAGATAGATAGATAGATTGATAGATAGACAGATAGACACCTGCAACTGTACTTCACCATTTATGAAGCTTTCCCCCTGCAGAAGGGGGCCAGGGGCTTGAACCCAGGTCCTTGTGCACTATAGTGTATGCGCTTAACCAGGTGCTCCTGGCTTCAGCAATTAAAAAAAGCTATTCATCATCACCATCATCATCATCATCATAATCCTCATCAATGATGGTACCAATGGAGATGAATTGGAGACTGGCTTCCATTTTTTTTCTCCCTTAATATTGTTATAAAATTATGAGATAACAGGGGTATAATTCCATACTATTCCCACCATCAGAGTTCTGTGTCCCCATTCCCTCCACTGGAAACTGCAATAGTTCTCCCGAGATCACAGATATGGATTAGCTATTATTTCTCTAACAATCCGTCTATCTATGTCTATATATTTTTTCCTATGGCCCTGCCTTCACTTCCTTTCCAAATCACACCTACGCCTATTACTACTTCCAAATGTTCATCTTTTATTCCTCTCTCTCTCTGAGTCCTGATGGAATTGGGTTTCAGAATCCTCTAGTCATTTTCCCCTAATATTTCTCGCCCTCTAGGAGTATGGACCAAAATTCTTTTATTATTATTATTATTATTAAAACAGGAGGTTTTTAAAATATTTATTCTCTTTTGTTGCCCTTGTTATTTTATTGTTGTAGTTATTGTTGTCATCATTGTTGGATAGGACAGAGAGAAATGGAGAGAGGAGGGAAAGACAGAGAGGGGGAGAGAAAGATAGACACCTGCAGACCTGCTTCACCGCCTGTGAAGCGCCTCCCCTGCAGGTGGGGAGCCGGGGGCTCGAACCGGGATCCTTACTCTGGTCCTCGGGCTTCGCACCACATTGCTTAATCTGCTGCGCTACCTCCGGACTCCCTGACCAAAATTCTTTATGGGGTGCAGAAGGTGGGAGTTTCTGGCTTCTGTAATTGCTTCTCTGCTAGACATGGGCTTTGATAGGTTGATCCATAACCCCAAAGGTTGGTTTTCTAGGAGGCTTCCGGTTTCATTGGGAAAGACGGTGACACAGGAAATCAAGTGCCCCTGCATTCATGGATACTGTTCAGATAGCATGAGAGTTTTCCTCTGTGGGCCAGGAAGGCAGGTGACCTTCCTTCTTCTCTGAGTGCAGAGCAGCCAGGTGGAGGTCCACAGTGTCTGCATGTGGTTTTTAAGCATGTCCCTTTTCTACCTTTTTAGAAGGTGTTGGATGAATGCCAGAACCAGCGGGCCTGCCACCTCCTGGTCAATAGCCGTGTGTTTGGACCTGACCTTTGTCCAGAAAGCACTAAATACCTCCTGGTCTCCTTTAAGTGCCAACCTAGTAAGTAATGTTTCGGGGTGGTAGTGTGTTTGGGATGTGGGGGTCCTTGTTTTAGCCACACCCCTTCGTGAATGTCCTCTGTTAGCTGGCATGTGTTCAATTTTGAAACTTTTAATTTCTGGGAATGTTGGTGCCCTTCCCTGTCTGTGAGTGGTGTGTGTGTGTGTGTGTGTGTGTGTGTGTGTGTGTGTATACACCTGCTGTGTTCATTCTTATAAACGGTTCCATTTAAAATGTCTTTCTTATGGCTGGAGAAATAGGTCAACCTGTTGAAGGTCATAACTTGAATGCCTGAGGTCCCAGGTTCAATCTCCAGTACCACCTTATGCTAGAGCTGAGCAGTGTCTTGGGGTCTCTCTCTCTCTCTCTCCCTTAATAAAATAAATGCATCTTTAAAATATTTTTAAAAATTAAAATATCCTTCCTGAGTTTTAAGACTTCCAAATCCAAACAGGTGCATGCCAAAGCACGTGGTAATGAAAGTGGCAAAAAAAATATCAAAGATGAAGAGCAAATATTAGAAGCAGCAAGATAAAAGTGAAGCATAGGGAGTCGGGCGGTGGCGCAGTGGGTTAAGCGCACGTGGCACAAAGCGCAGGGACCGGCGTAAGGATCCCGGTTCGAGCCCCCGGCTCCCCACCTGCAGGGGAGTCGCTTCACAGGCGGTGAAGCAGGTCTGCAGGTGTCTATCTTTCTCTCCCCTCTCTCTCTGTCTTCCCCTCCTCTCTCCATTTCTCTCTGTCCTATCCAACAACAAAAGCAACATCAACAATGGCAATAATAACTGCAACGAGGCTGCAACAACTAGGGCAACAAAAAGGGGGAAAAAATGGCCTCCAGAAGCAGTGGATTCATGGTGCAGGCACCGAGCCCAGCAATAACCCTGGAGGAAAAAAAAAAAAAAAAAAAAAAGTGAAGCATCGATTATATGGGGAACCCCATAAGACTATCAGATAATTTCTGAACAAAAACTGTAACAGCAGAGAGGAAATGGCAGGATATATTTGAAGTGCTGAGTGGATAAGACCTACAACCGAGAGTACTCTACCTACCTAGGTTATCACTCAGTTTTGAAGGAGGGATAACATGTTTTTCAGAGCCTGCCACATTACTTACCTACATCATGTATGCAAACCAGGTTCAGCCCCCGGATCCCCACCTGCAGGGGAGTCGCTTCACAGGCGATGAAGCAGGTCTGCAGGTGTCTATCTTTCTCTCCCCCTCTCTGTCTTCCCCTCCTCTTTCCATTTCTCTCTGTCATATCCAACAATGAACGACATCAACAACAACAATAATAATCACAACAAGGTTACAACAACAAGGGCAACAAAAGGGGAAAAAATGGCTCTAGGAGCAGTGGATTCATGGTATAGACTCTGAGCCCAGCAAAACCCTGGAGGCAAAAAAAGAAAAAAAAAAGTTGTCCTTACCGTTCCCAGTCTGAGACAACTGAGAACTCCAACCCAGCTCTGAAAGGAATCCTAGTCCCCTGAGAAAGAGGCAGCTAGCGTCACGCACCCCACTGTTGCAGAAGCCAGAGGTCCCCCTCTTTTGCAAAAGTGAATGAGCACACTCCTGAGGAACCAAGTGACTCAGCGCCAGGCCACAGTCACTAAATCACCAAGTGTGGCAGACATGGCGCCTCCAGCCCCAGAGATGTTCGCTCTGCGTCTGAGACCAGATCATGGCAGGTCTCGCCTGTGAGGGTTGTGTTACCCTGGGTGGGTGTGGGTGGACATCTGGGCTGCCTCTTAATAAATGAGCTTTAATGCACACAAGAGAGACAACAGGTTAAAAAAAAATGCATTGTGTGGCATGCCTTAAAAAAACATATTGGGGGGACGGGGATAGCACAGCAGGTTAAGCGCACATGGTGCAAGGCACACGGACCAGTGTAAAGATCCCGGTTCGAGACCCCGGCTCCCCACCTGCAGGGGGGTCATTTCACAAGCGGTGAAGCAGGTCTGCAGGTGTCTAGCTCTCTCTCCCCCTCTCTGTCTTCCCTTCCTCTCTCGATTTTCTTTTCTTTTTTTGCCTCCAGGGTTATTGCTGGGGCTCCGTGCCTGCACCATGAAAGCCAGTTTTTTCCCTTTTGTTGCCCTTGTTGTTGTATTGTTGTTGTGGTTATTATTATAATTTGTTGTTATTATTGTTGGATAGGACAGAGAGAAATTGAGAGGAGGGGAAGATTGGAAAGGAAGAGAAAGATAAACACCTGCAGACCTGCTTCACTGCCCACAGAGTGACCCCCCCTGCAGATGGGGAGCTGGGGGCTCGAACCAAGATCCTTATGTCAGTCCTTGCGCTTGGCACCATGTGCGCTTAACCCGTTACGCTACCATCCGACCCCATCTCGATTTCTTTCTGTCCTATCCAACAACAACAAGGGCAACAAAAATGGAAAAAATGGCTTCCAGGAGCAGTGGATTCATAGTGCAGGCACTGAGTCTCAGCGATAACTCTGGAGGCAAAAAAAACCAAAAAACATATAAGGGATCAGGGGCTCAGTTCCCAGCACCACCATCAGCCCAAGCTGAGCAATACTCTGATAAGTATATAAATCCGCAAGATATTTATTTATTTATTTAGTTATTTTAATGAAAGAGAGACACAGACCAAAGCTCTGCTCAGCTTTGACTAGTGGTGGTGCTGGGGATTGGAGCAGGGACCTTAGAGATTCAGGCATGAGAGTCTTTTTATTATTTTTTTTTATTTGCCACCAGGGTTATTACTGGGGCTCGGTGACAGCATGATGAATCCACTGCTCCCAGAAGGCATTTTTTCTTTCTTTCTTTTTTTTTAATTAGTTAGGACAGTGAAATAGAGAGAAGACAGGGAGACAGAGAGAGGGAGAGAAAGACATTTGTAGACCTGCCTCCCCACGCATGAAGCATCCCCCCTGCAGGTGGGGAGCAGGGGTCAAGCCCTGTCCGTGAGCTTGGTAATATGCACCACCACCCAACCCAAAAAACATAAGCAGTCTTTAAAAAAACTTATAACTTAAAGCGGTTTGATTAAAAACAGAAAGAATAAATCTTTTTGTTTTTTAGCTTACAGCTTGCTGAGATGAGGTCATCCTGTCCTCTCTTTTAATGAAAGCATTCTGAACAGTGTGTGTGTGTGTGTGTGTGTTCTCTGAGCTCTGAATCCTTGTGCGTCCTGTCCCAAAGTTCTGCTTCAAAGGCCATCATTCACTTTGGAGCCCAGAAGTCAGGCAGCATTCTGGTGTTGGCTGCTATATTTTGAATTGACCCAGGGAAAAGAGAAGAAAAGCAGGTAAAAGAAGAGAGAGAGAGAGAGAGAGAGAGAGAGAGAGAGAGAGAGAGAGCTCATACCAGTGTGGTTATGACTCATGCAAGAGAACCAGACCCTCCATGGTCAGGGTCAGCCTTACTGTTTTTATTGAGAAAAAGAAAAATATGACGTCTCTTGGCTCTCAGTTTATTTATTTGTCTTATTTAATAGGACAGAGAGAAACTGAGTGAAAAGAGAAGGAGGGAGGGGGAGAGAGAGACCTGCAGCCCTGCTTCACCACTCATGAAGCTTCCCCCTGCAGGTGGGGACTTGGGGCTTGAACCTGCATCCTTGCATGTGCACACATGCTCTCAACCAGTCACGTTGCTGACTGGCCCCTGGCTCTCCGTTTCCATAGTTGCAGCCAGAGTCCTATCTGAGGGTGCAGGACTCACCACTTGCCTTCTCTCCTCTCATTTGCTTCCTTAGTAGCAGAAGACCAGCATCCTCAAGGATCTGGATCTGCTTTCTGTTCTGAGCCTTTCTCAAAGGCTCCTCTCACCACTGCAAATTACAGAGCAGTGCTCAGGGGATCGGCATTACGACTAACAGAGACCTTGTCGTTCTAAATTATTTTCTTTTGTGCAGCCCAGTATTCTGAACCCCACTGCTGCTCCTCTCTCCTGAGGAGAAAGGCACCGGGGTTGGCAGCAAGGTGAGGCTTCTGTTTGGTGATTCACCCTTATTGTTTAGTGAGGTGCTGGGAATGAACCTGGGACCTTGCACATGTGAGCCCTTAGACAGCAGAGCCCACGGCCCCAGTTGAGAAAGAGAGAAAGAAAGGGAGAGGGGGCTGGAGAGAACACAGCACTCCCCTGCCACCTTTTGTGCCTTCTTGTGGTACTAGGGGTTGAACCCAGAGTCTCAAGCATGGTAAGGCTCTGTTTCACCTGTGGAGGCATTCCCATTGGACCCTGGACATGATTCAGCGCAAGGACCAGTAGAAGGATCCCAGTTGGAGCCCCTGGCTCCCCACCTGCAGGGGAGTTGCTTCACAGGCGGTGAAGCAGGTCTGCAGGTGTCTGTCTTTCTCTCCCCCTCTGTCTTCCCCTCTTCTCTCCATTTTTCTCTGTCCTATCCAACAATGATAACATTAAAAAATTAAAAAATATCACATTTCTAATCAACATTTCTATCAGTGGTGTGACTTCTCAGCACTCTGTCTTGCTTTTGTCTCTAACCAGAGCACCTGCTCGCTCTGTCTTATGGTGCTACAGGAAATTGAACCTGGGACTTTGGAACCTTTAACATGAAAGTCTTTTCGCAAAATCATTACACTATCTCCTCCACCCCAGTATACTTTTTTTTTTGGCTTTCATTTTTTATTGGAGGGTACATGTGTAAAATTAATTTAATTGCTACATGTGTAAAATATCCTAGTTTTCTGCAAAATACTCTCAACCCCACCACACACACACACACACACACACACACACACACACACACACACACACACACATCCAGTTCCTCCTCCATCATCATACTCAAGGACCTGAACCCAGAGTTCTTTATTTTGGTGCAGTACACCGAACCCAGTCCAAGTTCTGCTTTGTGTTTTCACTTTTTGCTGTTCTTATTTCTCAACTTCTATCTATGAGTGGAATCATCCCATATTCATCTTTCTCTTTCTGGCTTATCTCACTGACCATGATTCCGTTATGCTCCACCCAAGATGAGGTGAAGAAGATGAAGTCATCATTCTTCATAGCTGAGTAGTATTCCATTGCGTACATAGACCACAACTTGCTCAGCCACTCATCTGTTGTTGGACGCCTGGGCTGAGAATCACCGTAGCGGTCAGGGCCTTAGACAGACCAGCTCAGGAAGATCTCTGGGACCCAGGCTTGCTGACCTGATCACAGCAACCTCACCTGGGACACTGGGTCTATCTGAACCTCTGGGACCCAACTATTCCTGGGTCACCAGATTTGCAGGGAAGGGACTCAGTGAGCTTCTCCTAGAGTAACGCTTTGTAGATGGGACACCTGTCCCTCCTTCTTAGCAAGGGGAGTGACTTGGTGGCTCTCAGCTCTCACCCTGCCTTTAGACACACAGGTGGGGAGGAGGCAGGGCAGGTGGGGAGGCCCCAGAGGGCTCACTCCACGGGTGACTGTATAGGGGTCCTCAGTTTTCACCTGCTTGCTTTCCGGAACACCACTAAAGGGGGGGGGAACCTTTAGCTAAGTTGTGTGTGACCTCAAATGAGGAGGGGCAGACACCTGCTGCCCCAAAAGAAACAATTCCAGGGAGATAGCACCCCCGGTAGGGAGCACAAGGAGTCGGGCACAAGGAGCCGGGTTCAACCCCCGCCTTCGTCCATATGGGAGCTCCATGCAAAGGGGGAAGCTTCAAGAGCAATGGAGCAGTGCTGTGGCGTCTCGCTCCCTCTCTTTGGAGGAAAAATGGAGACGAGGAAGGAGGAAGAGGTGGGGGGGAAGGAACGGGGAAGAGAAAAGAGGAAGAAGGAAGAGGAGGAGGAAGAGGGAAGAGGAGAAGAAAGTGTCCATTAAGACTGGTGGACAACAAGGGCAACAAAAGGGAATAAATAAATGTTAAAAAAAAAAAAGACTGGTGGAATCGGGGGTCGGGCGGTAGCACAGCGGGTTAAGCGCACATGGCGCAAAGCTCAAGGACCGGCATAAGGATCCCGGTTTGAACCCCCGGCTCCCCACCTGCAGGGGAGTCACTTCACAGGCGGTGAAGCAGGTCTGCAGGTGTCTATCTTTCTCTCCCCCTCTCTGTCTTCCCCTCCTCTCTCCATTTCTCTCTGTCCTATCCAACAACGACAACGACATCAACAACACCAATAACTACAACAATAAAACAAGGGCAGCAAAAGGGAATTAATTAATTAATTAATTTTAAAAATAGACTGGTGGAATCACAGAGGCACCAAACCCAAGTAAAACCCTGGTTGGAAAAAAAAATTCTCTATCCAGAGCCAGGAGATAGCTTACCTGGTAGGGGGTACACCTTACCATGACAGAGCTTCAGGTTGGAGCCCCAGCACCACATGGGAGGGACTGTGGCAACCAGAGGAAGCTCCACAGATGATGGAATGGTGATGTGTTGCCTGTCTCTGTTTCTGTCTCTGTCTGAAATCGTTTTGTTTGTCTCCAGGGTTATCGCTGGGGCTCGGTGCCAGCACTAGGAATGCACGGCTCCTGGAGGCCATTTTTCCCATTTTGTTGCCCTTGTTGTTATTATTCTTGCCATGGCTGTTGTTGTTGGACAGGACAGAGAGAAATGGAGAGAGGAGGGGGAGAGAAAGACAGACACCTGCAGACTTGCTTCACCGCCTGTGAAGTGACTCCTCTGCAGGTGGGGAGCCGAGGGCTCAAACCGGGGTCCTTGTGCTTTTTGCCATGTGCACTTAACCCACTGCACTACCGCCCGGCCCCCTGAAATAGTTTTGAGAGAGAGAGAGATAATAAAACAAACAGCAGCCTGGGAATGGTAAAATCCCGTGTGTCAGAAGCCCTGGCACCACAGAAAACAAAGAGAAAAACAAACAGGAAGAAAGAGGGGCAGACACCAAAGTCCTGCTCCACAGTCTGTCCATGGAGTTTCTCCTGGTGCTTTTCATGGTCCTCCCATGTGGTGCTGGGGATCAAGCCCAGGGAGTCATCTCCAGCCCCTGGACACTTTCTTATGGCCAGGTCCCTGTGAAACCTGCTTTCTCCACACCGACCTCTCTGTATGCTCCCCACCCCGATTCCTTCTGAGGGGAGCTGACAGGGCCTCCGGTTTCATCTCTGCTTTAGATGAGCTGAAAAACAAGACAGTGTGCGAGAACCAGGAGCTGAAGCTGCACTGCCACGAGTCCAAGTTCCTCAACATCTACTCGGCCACCTACGGCAGGAGGAGCCAGGAGAAGGACATCTGTGTCTCGGAGGCCCAGAGGCTGCCCCCCTTCGGTACGTGTGTGTGTGGGGGGGTGGGGGGGTTGCTGTCTGGACTTCCCAAGAAGGAAAGTCATCGTCAGCTTGCCTCAACCCAGCTTCTGGGGCTTAGTCCCTTGCCCGGCTCCATCTCAACGTTGGGGATCAATTCAGATGTCATCTCAGAGAGGTGTTCCCAGGCACTCGGCCAGCAGGGCATCTGTCCCCAAGTTTCATTGTCCTTGTGATGTAGGCAGTGGGTATATGTATGCCCAAGGCGCTAATTCCCAGGAGAAGGTGGGTCTTGGCAGCAATGCCCAGCATGCAGTGCCAGTGCCCGTGTGGCCTGGGAGATGAGCCAGCGCCCCTCCCGGGGGTGGCATCCACTCAGGGCTCCTGCTCGTGGGTAAGTGCCTGCTGGGAACGTGGACTCTGATGACCACAGCTCCCAGCCTCTTGCCAGATGCTGGATATCTGGATTTTTAAAATTTTATTTGAGTGCTCAATGTTCCAAATTTCCAAACACTATGTGAGCCAAACAAAACATGCCTCTAAGGTCACATCCGGGTTCCAGGCGGCCCAGGCGGCCCGTATGTGATCTCAGCTCTGTTCCCACTCAGCTGGGCAGCTCAGCCTCTGGGGCTGTGGAGAGGAGAATGTGCTGGTCATTCTCTGCCTGAGAAGCCGGACTGAGTTGGGGGTGAGGGGGAGCGATGCCTAAGGATGAAGTGCCCAGGCTTCTGGAAGATTCTGAGGGCCTCTGGAAAGTTGGTACAGTTCTAGTGCTGGGACATCTGGCTTAAGAAAGGGACTATGTTTTTGCCTTTAGGGTTATCACTGGGGCTTGGTGCTGGTACTATGAACTCACTTCTCCTTTTGGCCAATTTGTCCATTTTTTATTGGATAGGACAGAGAGAAATTGAGGGTGGGGAGACAGAGAGGAGAGAGAAAGACAGACACCTATAGGTCTGCTTCACTGCTTGTGAAGTAAAGTAACCCCCCTGCAGGTGGGGTCACTCTGAAGTCCCAGGTTCAATCCATAGCACGACCATAAGCCAGAGCTAAGCAGTGCTCTGTCCTTTTTCTGCTTCTTTCTCTCTGTATCTCTCTTTCTCTCTCTCACTAAAATAAAATAAGTAAAATACTTAAAAAGAAGGATTTTAAAAATTTTATTATTATTATTTATTTTCTCTTTTGTTGTCCTTATTGTTTTATTGTTGTAGTTGTTGTTGTTGATGTTGTCATTGTTGGATAGGACAGAGAGAAATGGAGAGAGGAGGGGAAGACAGAGAGGGGGAGAGAAAGACAGACACCTGCAGACCTGCTTCACCACTTGTGCAGGTGGGGAGCCAGGGGCTCGAACCAAGATCCTTATTCAGACACTTCGCGCCTCGTGTGCTTAACCTGCCGTGCTACTGCCCGACCCCCAGATTTTTTTTTAAAGGACATGATAGACTGAAACACTAATTCTTTTTTTTTTTTTTTTTAAATATATATATTTATTTATTTTATTTATTCCCTTTTGTTGCCCTTGTTGTTTTATTGTTGTAGTTATTGATGTCATCGTTGTTGCATAGGACAGAGAGAAATGGAGAGAGGAGGGGAAGACAGAGAGGGGGAGAGAAAGACAGACACCTGCAGACCTGCTTCACCGCCTGTGAAGCGACTCCCCTGCAGGTGGGGAGCCGGGGTTCGAACCAGGATCCTTATGCCGGTCCTTGTGCTTTGCGCCACCTGCGCTTAACCCGCTGCGCTACAGCCCGACTCCCTGAAACACTAATTCAAAAGGATACATGCAAAGGATGGGAAGAAAGATGAAGTATTATGTAGGCTTTACTTACTGGGAGGTTTTTAAGCATTTATTTTTGTTTATTTTGGATAGAAATAAAAAAATTGATAAGTAAAAGGGAGGAGGGGGGGACAGAGGCAGATAGCACTGCTTCACCACTCATAAAACTTCTCTCCTGCAGAGGGAGGGAGGGGACCAGGGGCTTGAACCTGGGTCCTTGCTCACTGTAATGTGTGCACTTAACCAGGTGCGCCACCCCCTGGCCCTTGTGTGCCTTTTTTTTTTTTTTTTTTGTTAAGTGCCAGAACCTTAGACATGCTTGAAGTCACTGCTTCCAAGCTGACTTTTTCATCCTTTGTATTTCAGATAAAGACAGAGATCAGACACAAAGCCAGAGATGCCCTCAGGCTGTAGCACACCACGTGGCGCCAGGCTCCGGCCCAGGGCTGTGCACGTGACAGTGCACATGCCCTCCTGGGTGGTGGCTCTCACTGTGTTTGAAACAAAGGCATCAAGATCGTAGGGTGCTGTGACTTGAGTAACACCACGTCCTTTGAAAGTGCAGGCACTTGCGAAATGAGTGTGTGACTCCAGAAATGGTATCTCTCTCTCTCTCTTTTTTTTTGCCTCCAGGGTTATTGCTGGATTTTTGTTTGTGTGGGGCAAGTTCATGTACATCAGCTCTCTAGATTCCACACATGAGTGACACATCTGGTAGTTATCTTCTTTTACTTCTCTAAGCATAATCACCTCCAGTTCCATCTAAAGGACACAATATCATCTTTTTGATTGCAGAGTAGCATTCCACGGAGTATACATCCCATAACTTCTTTAGCCAGTCATCTGTGGAGGGGCGTTTAGGCTTTGTGCATTCTTTGGCTACTGTGAATAATGCAGCTATGAACATAGGCGTGCGTATGTCTCTTCTAACTAGGTCTTAAGTGTCCAGTGGATAAATGCCCACGAGTGGTGTTGTTGGATCATAAGGTACTTCCATTTTTAAAAATATTTATTTATTCCCTTTTGTTGTACTTGTTGTTTTATTGTTGTAGTTATTGTTGTTATTAATGTTGTTGTTGGATAGGACAGAGAGAAATGGAGAGAGGAGGGGAAGACATAGATGGGGAGAGAAAGACAGACACCTGCAGACCTGCTTCACTGCCTTCTGCAGGTGGGGAGCAGGGAGGGGCTTGAACTTGGGTCCTCAAAGGTGGTAACTTGTGCACTTTACCGATGGAGCCACTGCCCAGTCCCTAGTCTGTGGTTTAGACACTAGCAGCTTTAGCAAAGTAATAATAGTAAGACCAGCCACCAGGGCCATAGAATGAAAGGGAGTAGACCCCAGACTAAGACCTTCAGATAGTGCCAGCTCTGTGTCCTGCAGCTTCCTGCCAAGAGCGAGCTGGTATCTTCTCTCGAGGCTGCTGTCCCAAAGACATTTCCACAAAGGTCTTATCTTGGGGACACAGCCTGGGCAGGAGGGATGAAGGGGAAGGATCTTTGTGGGTTTGCGATGGCCTCGGGGAAGCAGCGTGTTAACACAAGGAGGGAGGCAGCTTCCCAGACCTGGGTGTGAACTTGGGGAGACTGGGCTGCAGAAAGCCCCTCTTTACTGCCCCCCCCCATGGGAGAGGGGAGTGTCAACTGTGGTGGCATTTCCTCCTATAGCAGTTACAGTTTTCTGGGTGGGCTCCAAGGTTGCTGCTATTTCCTTAATAAAAGAATGGGAATTCACTGAATTCACTAGAGCTGCCCCAGGCCAAGTGTGGGCAGGCCTGGACTTTCCAAGGTGCCAGGGGCTCGCTCCCACTGCCAACTCAGTCACTTAAGAGCAAGCTGCCTAATTACCTAAATAAACACAGGCTGGGAAGAGCCATTAACGTTGGTTTCAGTATCAAACAGTGGCCAAGAAATAAAAAATGAAATTGTTGGGTATCTTGTTATCACATGCGCCGGAAAGAGAGGGTGCAGACAGGATCAGCTTGAGAGGGAAATCGCCAGGTGGAGGGAAAAAAGTCTGGGACTGGGAGGTGGTGCACCTGGCAGAGCCCATAAGTTACCATGCCAAAAGACCTGGGTTCAAGCCCCAGTCCCCACCTGCAGGGGGGAAGCTTCATGAGCAGTGAAACAGTGCTGCAGGTGTCTTTTTCCCTCTATCCCACTCCCCTCCCAATTTCTGTCCTATCAAATAAACAAGTTTTTTAAAGGAAGAATAAATACTGCAGACGATTAGGAACTCTGTGATCACGAATATGGTCAGACCTGAGATCCCTCAAAAACTTTGTGGCTGCCTGTACTCTCATCCTCTTATCAATGATCATTCGTTATTTTAATTTTTTAACATTTATTTATTTTCCCTTTTGTTGCCCTTGTTGTTTTATTGTTGAAGTTATTATTGTTATTGATGTCGTCGTTGTTGGATAGAACAGAGAAAAATGGAGAGAGGAGGGGAAGACAGAGAGGGGGAGAGAAAGATAGACACCTGCAGAACTGCTTCAACACTTGTGAGGCGACTCCCCTGCAGGTGGGGAGCCGGGGGCTCGAACCAGGATCCTTACACCGGTCCTTGTGCTTTGTGCCATGTGTGCTTAACCTGCTGCGCTACCGCCCAACCCCCCCCCTTTTTTTTTTTTACCAGAGAACTGCTAAACTCTGGCTTCTGCTGATGCTGGGGATTGAACCTGGAACTTTTGGAGCCTCAGGCATAAAGGTCTTTCTGCATAACCACAAGGATATCTCCCCAGTCTACCAATGTACACTCTTTGCCACCTGAGTGTTAAGAATGCAGACAAGGGGAGTTGGGCAGTAGCATAGCGGGTTAAGCGCACGTGGCGCAAAGTGCAAGGACCCACGTAAGGATCCAGGTTTGAGCCCCCGGCTCCCCACCTGCGGGGATGGGGGTGACTTCAAGTCTGCAGGTATCTGTCTTTCTCTCCCCCTCTCTGTCTTCCCCTCCTCTCTCCATTTCTCTCTGTCCTATCCAATAGCAACAACAATAATAACTACAATAATAAAACAACAAGGGCAACACAAGGAAATAAATATCAAAAAAAATTTTTTTTAATGCAGACAAGATTTAGTGTTTGCGATACTGTAAGACTGGGGGGGGGGAGAGACTGCAGCTCACCACACCCACCATCAGAGCTCCTGTGCCATCACACCAAATGGAACCTTCCACCTATCCCCTCAATACATTTTCTTTTATCCTTTTCTTAATTTCTTTCCTTCCTTCTTTCTTTCTTTCTCTCTTTTTTTTCTTTTCTTTTCTTTTCCACCAGGATTATCACTGAGGCTCAGTGCCTGCACTATGAATCCACTGCTTCTGGTGGCCATTTTCCCCATTTTGTTGTTGTCATCATTATTGTACTGTTATGGTTATTGCTGTTGTTGTTGTTGGATAGGACAGAGGGAAATCGAGAGAGAAGGGGAAAGAAAGATAGAAACCTGCAGACCTGCTTCACCACTTGTGAAGCGATCCCCCTGCAGGTGGGGAGCCGGGGGCTCGAATTGGGGTCCTTGAGCCAGGTCTGTGCTTGGCGCCATGTACGCTTAACCCACTGTGCTACACCGCCTGGGCCCCTACATTTTCTAAACAAAAGAAAGATCCTAAAAGATTCTCTGCAAATCACACTAGTTATAAGACTTCCTGCATTCAAGGTCAAAGAGGGCTTTGGTCATATAAATGGAAGTTTTTTTTTTTCTTCCTTCCTCTCTGTTACCTTTGAAGAATATGATCAGACACAAGTCCCAAGATAACTCTGGTTTTCTGGGGCATATCCATGTAATTCCAGCTGCCGGGCAAAATGGCACACCTCTTCTGGGAAACAGTTTGTATGTATCAAGAGCCCTAGTAATCGCATGCTTTGTGTTAGGTACAGAGGCAGAGGGAGCCAGGGAGAGACCTCAGCACCAAAAGCTTCTTTATTAATTTTTTTTAAGATTTTTAAAAAAAATATTTATTTATTCCCTTTTGTTGCCCTTGTTGTTTTATTGTTGTAGTTATTATTGATGTTGTTGTTGTTGGATAAGACAGAGAGAAATGGAGGGGGGGAGACAGAGAAGAGAAGAGAAAGATAGACACCTGCAGACCTGCTTCACTGCTTGTGAAGTGACCCCACACACACAGGTGGGTGGACCAAATTCTTTATGGGATGCAGAAAGTCTGGCTTCTGTAACTGTTTCTCCGCTGGATATGGACATTGGCAGGTGGATCCATACCCCCAGCCTATCTCTGTCTCTCCCTAATGGGGCAGGGCTCTGGGGAGGTGGGGTTCCTAGACACATTGGTGAGGTCATCTGCCCAGGGAAGTCAGGCTGGTGTCATGGTAGTGTCTGCAACGAGGTGGCTGAAAGGTGGTAAGATATAAAGCAGGGCAAATTGTTTGATAAACAGAAACCCGAAGGTAGGAATAGAGCAGATGGAACTAAGGGTCTTCATGTGGGAAGCAGCTAGGAAGTCTGTTTTAGCTAAGTTCCAAGGAGCCCATGACTAGTAATTTTTGCCTGAGCCCAACAGCTACCGTGCAAGTGGACTAAAAGTATTGTCTGGGAAGATGGTGTCACAGTTAAGAATAGGATCCCGGTTCTAGCCCCTGGCTCCCCACTTGCAGGGGGGTCGCTTCACAAGTGGTGAAGCAGGTCTGCAGGTGTCTATCTTTCTCTCCCCCTCTCTGTCTTCCCCTCCTCTCTCCATTTCTCTCTGTCCTAGCCAACAACGACAACATCAACAACAATAATAATAACTACAACAAAAAAACAAGGGCACTAAAAGAGAATAAATAACTATTTTTTAAAAAATTAAAAAAATGGGAGTCGGGCTGTAGCGCAGTGGGTTAAGCGCAGGTGGCGCAAAGCACAAGGACCGGCATAAGGATCCCGGTTCGAACCCCGGCTCCCCACCTGCAGGGGAGTCGCTTCCCAGGCGGTGAAGCAGGTCTGCAGGTGTCTATCTTTCTCTCCCCCTCTCTGTCTTCCCCTCCTCTCTCCATTTCTCTCTGTCATATCCAACAACGACAACAACAATGATAACTACAACAATAAAACAACAAGGGCAACAAAAGGAAATAAATAAATAAAATAAATTTTTTTTTTAAAAAGTAAAAAAGTAAAAAAAAAAAAAAAGAAATAGAGAGGGAGAGACCCAAGATCTGCTTCACCACTCGTGAAGTGTCCCCCTCCCCTGCAGGTGGAGAGCCTGGGCCTCAAGTCTGGGTCGTTGCACAGGTGCTTGCGCCTAGCACCATGTGCGCTTAATTGGGTGTACCACCACACAGCTCATTTTCTTTCACTCTTCTTCAACGCCTTCTCCTGTTCCACCATCCTCTTATCCTTCTCTTCCTTCAGAATAACTGGCACTTAGAGGACTTAGTAACAGCACTCAGAGAAGTCATGTTTACTTGGTGCTGGGCAGTGTCCCAACACGCTAGGAAAAGTGTTTCATTGACACAATTAAATGGTGGCGCTCTTCAAAATTGTGGTTCAAACAACTGAGAGCATACGATTAACCACCGAACCGCTTCTGAGTGTACTGTCTGGCGATGTGAAGTATACTCGCAGGGTGGTGTCATCACTCACCTTGAGAACATTTTCATCTTATAAAACTGGAGCTCTGTGATGACCTGTTAGCCAGCAGTGACTCAGTAACTCTCTCCCGGCTCCTGGTAAACCACCATTCTGTTTCTTCTCTTTTTCTTTAATCGAAGTAATGTTGGTGTTTGTCATCACCCAGGTTTGGTTGTGTTATATTTTTCTGTCTCTGTGGATTTGGTGGCTCTTGGGATGTCATAATAGTGGACTCGGGTAGGGGGCTGGGTGGTGGTGTACCTGGTCACATAACACTAAGCACAAGGATCCAGGTTCGAGCCCCCGGCTCCCCACCTGCAGGGGAGTCGCTTGATAAGCGTTGAAGCAGGTCTGTAAGTGTCTCTCTTTCTCTTTCTCTCTCCCTCTTAGTCTCCCCCTCCTCTCTCAGTTTCTTTTCATCCTGTCTAATGATATGAAAAAAATGGCCGCCAGGGGCAAAGGATTTGTAATGCAGGCACTAAGTCCGAGCGATAGCGCTGGAGGCAAAAAAAAAAAAAAGAGAGAGAAATCGAGTAGTATTTGCCTTTTATGATTGTTTTATTTAACTTAATGTAATGCCTGAAAAGTCTGCTTACTTCCTAGCATGTAGCAGAATTTACTTCCATTTTCAGTTTGAACAGTGTGTGTGTGTGTGTGTGTGTGTGTGTGTGTGTGTGTGTGTGTTGTTTACCCATGCACAGAAAGAGTGCTTCTATCTCTTGGCCATTGTGAATAGAGCTGCATAAAGCTGAGTTTGAAGTCGTGGCCTTCCCTCTTTATTAATTTTATGAGAGAGAGAGACAGATCAAAGCACACTCAGCTCTGGCGTATATGATGCCAGGGATCAAACGTGGGATGCCACGCATGCTAGCCCTGGGATGTGCCTCTGAGCACTACTCCAGTCCTGCCATTTCTTTCTGCCTCCTGGGAAACTCTTTCACACCCCACAACTCCCCCCTCCTCCTAGTAAGCTCTGGCCACAGCTGCCCACCTGCCTGTGAAATCAAGCCCAACATCCGGAGACCTTCCCACACTTCACCGCACCGCCTGCAAGGCCCCCTTCTGGTCTGCTCCTTCTCCTGTCTCCCAGAGTCACCCACAGTAAGACTTTCTACCTGCAAGTCATGACCTCAGATGCCAGACAGGGACTGGGAGTCAGGGGGGTTCATAAGGGTGGGGGGCTTCATCTTGTCTTCTGTCACTGGTGTGTAACTCTGAGCCTTTACCGTCGTATATTCTGGCCAGTGACAGCAGTTCCAGCAAGAGACACCTCACAGACCCAGGATGTGGCCCGCTGCCCCACGTAAGCACGTGTGACTACACTCTGGGCTGTTTGCACACTAAGTGTCCTACTAGACCAGTTGTCGAGGTGTGCCTTTCTCAGCACCTGTCCTCACCCTGGCCCCAGCACCCCGTGGGAGCTCCGTGGATGGTGGGCCAGTACCAAAGTGTCTCTCCCTTCCTGTCAATCTAAAATATAGGTGGATGATAGATACTAGAAGGATCATCGACAGGAAAGATAAAGAGATTGGATAGATAGATGGGTGGATACAAAAGTGGGTAAGATCAAAGACAGACAATGCTAAAGGAATTGGTGGGTGGGTGGGTACGTGGGTGGATGGACTGATGAAATAGGTGACAGGTGTCTAACAGGTAAGAAAGATAAATTAGTGCCAGATAATGGTGCGCCTGGTTGAGTGCACATGCCACAGTGTGCAAGGACCCAAGTTCAAGCCCCGGGTTCCCACCTGCAGGGGGGAAGCTGCATAAGCGGTGGAGCAGGGCTGCAGCCCGGTCAGTACCCGCCACACTCTGTCTGCTCCACACGCAGGACCAGGCGCACCATTCAGGGGACCCAGGACAAAATGAGAATCTGGACACTTAGCCGGTGAGGGGGCTGGCATGTGCTTGAGGAAATGTGACACAGTACTCCAGAGTCAGTTCGGTTCAGTGAAACAACACTTCCTCAGTTAAAAAAAAATGATGCAAACGCAAGAAGATCTGCTCGAAAGCCTCTAAGAATGGCTGACAGACGCTGGGGAGACAGCATGATGGTTCTGCAAAGGACTTTCATGCTTGAGACTCTGAGGTCCCAGGTTCAATCCCCAGTGCCACCATCAGCCAGAGCTGAGCAGGGCTCTGGTAATAACAACAACAACAACAACAACAATGAAGGTAGGAAGGAAGGAAGAAAAATGAAGGAAAGAAGGAAGAAAGAAGTTGATGAAAGGGTCCGAAACCAGCTTAGGACTCACTCACTAAGCCAGCGGGGCTTCCAGGGCTTGAGCCTACTTGGGGGGGGGAGCTTTTTTAAAATAATGTTTTAAATATTTGTTTAACTATTTATTCCCTTTTTTTGCCCTTGTTTTATTGTTGTAGTTATTATTGATGTCGTTGTTGTTGGATAGGACAGAGAGAAATGGAGAGAGGAAGGAAAGACAGAGAGGAGGAGAGAAAGACAGACACCTGCAGACCTGCTTCACCGCCTAGGATGTGACTCCCCTGCAGGTGGGGAGCCGGGGGCTCGAACTGGGATCCTTATGCGGTCCTTGCGGTCCTTGCGCTTTGTGCCACGTGCACTTAGCCCGCTGCGCTACCACCTGACTCCCAGTTTGTTTTTGTTTCTAAAAATAGAGAGGCAGAGACAGAGAGACAGCGCAACACGGAAGCTTTCCTCAATGTGATGGAGGCCAGGCTGGAAGCCGGGCCACACACATGGCAGAGCAGCTTGCTATGCAAGTGAGCTATTTCTCTGGCCCTGTGTAGGGGTTTTTGTGAGCCAGAAAATCGCAAGCTCATCCCTGGTGTGAACTCTGCTCCTTGCCTTCCTCCCCATAAGTCACTACCAGCTGGCGGGCGCGAGCACACCCAGCTGAGAGCACACATTGCAGTGTGCAAGGACCAGGCTGCAAGGCCCTGGTCCCCACCCCCCTGCAGGGGCGAGGCTTCATGAGTGGTGAAGCAGGGCTGCGGCTCTCCTCCTCCTCCTCCTCCTTCCCCCTCTCACCACCCTCCCCCTTCCTCTGTCGTCCCTCCAGACTGCCTGTCCCACTCAGCCCTGCACGTCTTGTCCCAGAAGTGCTACGGGAAGCAGAGGTGCAGGGTCGCGGTGAACAACCTCCACTTCGGAAGCCCCTGCCTGCCAGGAGTGAGAAAATACCTCACCGTCAACTATTCCTGCGGTAAGAACACTCCCTACGGGCCGCCCAGGACCTGGCCCCACTCCTGGCTCCACACGGACAGCCCAGCACCCACGGACAGCCCTCTCTTCTGTCCTTTCTTTTCTTTTTTTAAAAGTTATAATCTTTGTTTATTTATTAAATAAGAACAGCCAGAAATCGAGAGGGAAGGGGCTGATAGAGAGTGAGAGAGAGACAGAGAGACAGAGACACCTGTAACACTGCTTCACCACTCACAAAGCTTTCCCACTGCAGGTGGGGACCAGCAACTCAAACCCAGACCCTTGAGCATTGTGCTTTTTTGTTTTGTTTTGTTAGTTTTATTTATAAAAAGGAAACACTGACAGAACCATAGGATAGGAAGGGTACAACTCCCACAGTTTCCACAACGAGGACTCCATATCTCATCCCCTCCCCTGATAGCGTTCCTACTCTTTCTCCCTCTGGGAGTATGGACCCAGGGTCGTTGTGGGTGCAGAAGGTGCATCAGACAAGCATAGTATTGCTTTAGGTCTGCACTGACTTGTTTTGTTCTGTTCTGTTTTGCAGCTAGGGCCTTACATTCTGTTCCCTTTTCACCTCCGCCTTCTGAGCCAACCTCTTCTTTCATTCAGATACAGAGAGAGACAGACAGGCAGGCAGACAGACTTCAGCACCAGAGCTCTTCCCTCAGTGCTGTGACACTCGCATGTAGTGCTTCAGCTCCAAATACCAATACCACCACTTTTTTTTTTTTTTCCCCAGCAGGGTTATCTTTGGGGCTGGTACCAGCAGTATGAATCCACTGCTCCTGGCAGCTGTTTTCCTTTCTCTTTCACTCTTTCTTTCTCTTTTTTCTTGCATCCTATTTTATTGGATAGGGAAAGAGAAAGAGAGACATCTGCAGATCGGCTTCACCACTTGTGAAGCTCCCCCGCTGCAGGTGGGGAGCAGGGGTCTGAACCCAGGTCCTTGTACATAGTAAAATGTGTGTTTAACTGGGTGTACCACTGCCTAGTCCCCCCACCTTTTTTTTTTGCAGCCAGGCAGGGTTATAATTTGGGGCTCTGGCCCTGCATGATTCTACTGCTCCTAGTAGGCTCTTCTTCTCTCCTTCTCTCCTCTTCCTCTCCCTTCCTTTTTTATAATAGAATGTGAGAGACAAGAGAGCGCAGGAGAGACATCACAGCACTGCTCCACCACTCGTGAAGCTTCCCCCTGCAGCGGACCCCCCATGTGGTGGTGGGGGAGTTCCAGCCTCATCCTTGCACATGGTAAAGTCTGCTCTACCATGATTTGCTGCCCCCACACATGGCTCTAAAAGTCTTTTTCGTGGTCAAATGGGCAGCATATGGGAAGGGAGTAGACGAAACAAATCAATCAACAAACAAATGCATAAATAGCAGGCAGTGGCATACCTGGTAGAGCACACGCCTCCTCATGTTCAAGGACCCAGGTTCAAGTTCCTGATACTTGCCTGTAGCGGGAAGCTTCGCAAGCGGTGAAACAGGTCTGCAGATGTCTCTCTATCTCTCTCCCTCTCTATTTCCTTCTGTCCTATCCAATAAAATAGAAAGAGAGAAAAGTGACCACTGGGGGCGGGAGTAGACAGCATAATGGTTATGTAAAGAGACTCTCATGCCTGAGGCTCCAAAGTCCCGGTTCAATCCCCCGCTCCACCATAAGCCAGAGTTGAGCAGTGCTGTGGTAAAAAAACAAAAACAAACAAAACTGGTCACTGGGATTGGTGGGTTTGTAGTTGCTGACATTAGTCATAGTTGCTGACATTACTAGTGGCAATAATTCTTTTTTTAAACGTGGCCACCCAGAAATGGTAGAATCATGTGATGACCCTGGTGGCCACAAAGTAAGAATGGTCCTGAGAGGCCCTGCCAGGGTCAGGGCATTTCCACATGGGGTCCACATGGGCCCGTGTCTTGACTCAACGCTGTATCCGCCCTGGGTGTGTCACCTCCTGAGTGCTGGCTCCTGTGCAGACGCTTCTGGGCCTTCCTTCCCTCTGAGCTTCCTCCTCCAACTGTAAAGCCCCTGGCATGTGCAGAGAGCAAGCAGCTAGGGCCTGGGAGACGGCATGATGGTTCTGCAAAAGACTCTCATGCCTGAGGCTCTGAGGTCCCAGGTTCAGTCCCCAGCACCACCGTCAGCCAGAGCTGAGCAGAGCACTTCGCAGCAGCACCCTTCAGCAACCCAGGGCACTCTTGTGGTCCTGGCATCAGCTGCGTGCCCTGCCTCTGACATCTCGCATGCCACCAGCCTGCAGGCACTTAGCCCTCGTGGCTGATGGGTGCAAAGGGCTCCGCCCCCCTGCCTCTGGCTGAGCCACAGTTTAGGAATGTTCTGGGGTTGTTGATCCTGAGATCGCCCCCAAAATAATCCAGAGAGAAAGGAAGTCATGGTTGCTTGTCTTACCAGTTCTTGAAAACAAAATCGGCACAGTCCAATTTGCACGGTTTGTTTTGGCTTTGCTTCTGCTTCTCCCCGACGCCAAGCTGAGCTCCAGCAGAAAAAGAAACACAGTTTTCTGCAGCAGAAGTGCGCTGCTCTCCCCGCCAACCTACAAAGAACCTGCCTGGAGGAATCTTGTTCTGTCTGCTCTGCTTTGTCCTGATTCTTAGCTCCTGCCATTGTCTGTCTTTCCTTGATCTTGAGGGGAGGGGGTGGGGTGGGCAGAAAACCAGTGGCCTATTTTGGGGGACCAGTTCCATGGACTTTTTAGCCATCTTCCAGAAGAATCTGTTCTGCTCTGTTCTCTTTGCCTGTGTTCTTGTAAAACTTCCAAGGATAGTTCTTTTCTTCTAATCTCTTTATGAGGAGAGCTTAATGTCTACAGAGCATTCATTGACACGAGTATGATTTCATTATGCACCTAGACCCTAGAGTTCTCTCCCACCCCTCCCTTCCCCTCTTTCCCCAGAGTGCTTTGCTTTGATGTACTACCCCAGGCCCAGTCCCGGTTTCACTTTGTGTTCTTACTCCCTATCCCTGTTGATTAAGCCCCACCTATAAGTGATATCATTCGGCATTTGTCCTTCTCTTTTTGGCTTATCTCACTTAACACGATGCTTTCAAGTTCCATCCAAGATGGCGCTAACGAGATGGCGCTAACGGAGATGGCTCCCTCATTTTTTATTTTATTTTATTTTATTTTATTTTATTTTATTTTATTTTATTTTGCCTCCAGGGTTACTGCTGGGGCTCGGCGCCTGCATTACAAATCCACTGCTCCTGGAGGCTATTTTCCCGTGGTGTTGCCCTTGTTGTGGTTGTTATTGTTATATCTGTTGCTGTTGGATAGAACAGAGAGAGACTGAGAGAGGAGGGGAAGACAGAGATGGGGAGAGAAAGACACCTGCAGACCTGCTTCACCACTTGCAAAGCGACCCCCCTGCAGGTGTATCCCGGGCTTGAACCGGGATCTTTGTGCCAATCCTGGCGCTTTGCACCATATGTGCTTAACCCGCTGCACTACCACCCAGCCCCAGCTCCCTCATTTTTAATAGCTGAGCAGTGCTGCACTGTTTTGGGGTGTTTTTTGGTTTTGTTTTATTTTGTTTGTTTGTTTGTTGGCTTTTGGTTGGTTCGTTGGTTAGTTTTTGCCACTTGCCCTTTTTTTTTCTTTTTTTGCCTCCAGGGTTACCACTGGGGTTCGGTGCCAGCACTATGAACACTATGAATCTACTGTTCCTGGAGGCCATTTTTCCCCATTTTTTTGTGGCCCTTGTTGTTGTTGTTGTTGCTGTTGTTGGATAGGCCAGAGCGAAATGGAGAGAGGAGGGGGAGACAGAGAGGGGGAGAGAGAGACACCTGCAGACCTGCTTCACTGCTTGTGAAGTGACCCTTCTGCAGGTGAGGAGCCGGGGGCTCGAACCAGGATCTTTACGCCAGTCCTTGCTTTTCACACCATGTGCCCTTAACCCACTGCACTATACCACCTGGCTTCCAATCAAAGATAGATCTAACACAGACTTCTAGAATTCTCTGTCAGCTTATTTTGAAGCAGGGAGCTGGGAAGCTCCGGGTACACAGCCGTGGGGGTCGGGGGGCTCGGGTGGGGGGATATCTGGTAGATGGTGCCGTGGTCACAGTTTTTTTGTCCCGTGATGGGGGGGGTGTTCTCATTCAGGGTCACCAGTGCCACTGAGGTGGGATGTGCACACCTTAACACTTTCCAGCTGCTTCTACCAAGTATGACATGCTCCCCAGCACCTTTAAGTGAACAAGTTCCACCTTGTGGCTCAGTTCAGCTGTGTGTAATTACAGTGGGATTTGACTGAGAGGAGGTCACATTACGATTTGACTATTAGGGCTGAGGAGACAGCATAGCGGTTCTGCAAAAGACGCTCATGCTGGGGGCTCGAACCGGGATCCTTACGCTGGTCCTTGTGCTTTGCGCCATATGCACTTAACCTGCTGCGCTACCGTCCGACTCCCACCCCCACCCCAAAGGAATAGTTTAAAAGCTCCTGTCTATACTCAAAGATCCGCTTAGCATTTAGCAGCTTTTTGTCCCTCGGTTTTCAGTTCCCAAGAGCATCCTCGCTGCAATTGATCCAGCCCTTGCGAATCCCAAGCCACCTGTGAAGCAGAATGATGGTGACTATGGTAATTTTTATGGCTTCCTGCCAGCATTTCTCTTTACGTAAAGGTAAACAGCCTCCAGGACCACAGTTGGGTCCCCTGGGTTGGAAGGTGGGGGAGGCCGGCTGGGGTGTGGGAACAGCTCTGATAACAGCGGTATGAGTGTGAAGCCCAGCGTGTGAGGAGGTGGCCAAGGTTTTGTTGGTGTCTCTAAATTATAAGTAAAACTAATCTCCTATCCCTTTCCTTCTTACTTCCTAAAACACAAGTTGGTGAGATTCCATCCTCACATCTGAAGTAACCTTCCTTTCTTCCTTCCTTTCTTTCTTTCTTTCTTTCTTTCTTTCTTTCTTTCTTTCTTTCTTTCTTTCTCCAGGGTTATTCACCACCCTGGTGGCCTTTTTATCCCACCCTTTTTTTTATTAGATAGGACATAGAGACATTGAGAGAGGAGAGGGAGATAGAGAGGGAGAGAGATAGAGATGCTTCTGCAGACCTGCTTCACCTCTGCAGGTGGGAACCAGGGGCTTGAACCTGGATCTTTGCGCAGGTCATTGAGCTTAGTACTTTGCGCACTTAATCAGGTGAGCCACCACCCAGCCCCCTGTCTGAAGTTTTCTTCTGCTTTAGGTTTTCACTGGGCTGGGCGGTGGCACCCAGTTAAGTGCACACTTTACCAAGCACAAGGTTTTCACTGGGTTTTTGTCAGTGGCGGGGGAAGGAGGGGGGACAACGGTAATTTATTTATTATTATTTATTTATTTATTTTACCAGAGTACTGCTCAATTCTGACTTATGGTGACTAAGGGATTGAACCTATGACTTTGGAGCCTCAGGCTTAGAGACTCTGTTTGCATAACCATTGCGTGTGTGTGGTCTCCTTAGCCCCATTTTGACTTTCTCATCAAGTCTAAAAGATGGTATTGGGACCCACGGAGTCGTAATAGAAATTTTTAGGGCCCTTGTCAAACATCTACCCAGGAGAACACACTTTGGGTGAGGAGGGTCTTACTTGGTGTTGCTTTCACTCTTGGAGGAAGATTTCCCTCTCAAAGTGTACAAGCAAGGTCTGGTTGACATGGAGGACTCTGGCGAGTGCCCCGAAACAGACTTCTTCGCAGCTCCAGAGCGAAGAGATGGTGGGCGTCAGTGTTGTGGGGGTTTTTATGAGTCCACTGCTTCCACCAGGGTCTGTGTCTCTGCCCTGTGTGGCACACCCCCTTGGCCCCCCCCCCCGGTGTGTGTGTGTGTGTGTGTGTGTGTGTGTGTGTGTGTGTGTGTACGGGGAGTGGGTATCCCCAGAGTTTTTTCTTTTCTTTTTTGCTTCCAGTCACTGGGGCTCAGTGCCTACACTACAAATCCACCACTTCTGGTGGCATTTTTTTCTTTCTTTTTCATTTGATAGGACAGAGAGAAATTGAGGGGGGGAGATAGAGAGGGCGAGAGAAAGATAGACACCTGCAGACCTGCTTCACCTCTTGTGAAGTGTCTCCCCCCCCCCCACAGGGGAGAACGGGGACTCGAACCCAGGTCCTTTTGTGTAGTACCATGTGTATACACTTAACTGGCTGCACCACCGCCTGGCCCCCTCCCCCAGAGTTTCTTTCTTTCTTTTTTATTTTTAAGGTTTTATGTATTTATTCATGAGAGAGATAGGAGGAGAGAGAGAGAACCAGACATCACTCTGGTACATGTGCTGCTGGGGGTTGAACTCAGGACCTCATGCTTGAGAGTCCAATGCTTTATCCACTGTGCCACCTCCCGGACCACTCCCCAGAGTTTTCTGTGCTGCCCGCACTTAGTTCCAAGATGGCAGCTTAACCAAGCATCTGTCTGTCTTGTCTTTTGCTGGCAAACTCCCTTCACAATTGAACACGCATCCTGCCTGTGGCCAGCAGAGCAGACTTGGTAGTGCTGTGGTTCAGTAAGACAGTAAGAAGCACCAGTAGGATGAGGGAAGTAGCATAATGGGTATGCAAACAGACCCGCTTGCCTGAGGCTCCTAAATTCAACCTCTCAAGCATCACCAGTAGTCAGAACTAAGCGGTGTAAGCAGTGTTCAGCTTTTAGGTGTAAGCAGTGTTCAGCTAAAAGCGAAACAACCAGCACCGGGAGGCGGGCAGGGTAACTCCCATGGGTAGTGCACTTGGTTTGTCGTGGCCACAGCTCAGGTTCAAGCCTGACTCCCAACACACTGAGGGAACCTTCGATCCTGTGGTGTATTTCTGTCTGTCTCTTTCTTTCCGTCTGGGAAATGGCCAGGGGTGATGAAGCGGAGGAAGGAGGGAAAGAGAGAAGGAAGAAGGTGTTGGAGGTCGGTTTAAGGAGAGCGGCACCCTCCCCCTGTACCCTGCAGGAAGCCAGGAGAAGGCCCAGAGGCAGGGCCTGAAGCCCAGTGTGTCTGCACGTCCTGCCTCAGCTCCCTCCCTCCCTGACTGCAAAAGGCCACAGCATGCAGATGGAAGCAGAGGGGACCCTGGAGACAAAGGCTGAAGCTCATCCCCTGAGAGTCCCACCCTTCCGCTGAAGGGACTAGAAAGCTGAGATCAGAAAGCCTCTCTTTCTCTCCCCCCCCCCTCATCTAAACACCTCCTACATGGCTTGTACTTTCTTCTCCCTTTTTTTTTTTTTTTTGGCCTCCAGGGTTATCACTGGATCTTAGTGCTAGCACTACAAATCCACTGCTTCTGGTGACCACCTCCCCCTTTTTATTGGAAAGGGCAGATAGAGAGGGAGAAAGACAGACACCTGCGGACCTGCTGCGCCACTTGTGAAGAGACCCCCCCACACACACACAGGTGGGGAGCTGGGGGCTCGAACCAGGATCCTTGTGCAGGTCCTTGCGCTCTGAACTATGTGCTCTTACCCTGGTGAACCACCACCCGGTCCCCTTTTCTTCTCTTTTTCAAAAGGCCCTTCATTTTTCCCAATAAATGCTCATCTTCTTGAAACACAGCTGGCTCTTTTGACATTCTTCCATGGAGGAGTCAGTCTAGATCCGCAGAGGAGGC